>NW_007258440.1:146405-245726 GCF_000164805.1 Carlito syrichta | reverse complement strand
TATTGGTGGGAGTGTAAACTAATGCAACCTCTGTGGAAAGCAGTGTGGCAATTCCTAAAAGCTCTAAATATCAACCTCCCATATGATCCCGCAATCCCCCTACTGAGAATATACCCTGAAGAACTCAAATCACTCTATAAAAAAAGATACCTGCACACGCATGCTTATTGTAGCATTGTTCACAATAGCAGGAACCTGGAAGCAACCATGCTGCCCATCAAAAGAGGACTGGATTTAAAAAATGTGGTACATATACACGATGGAATACTACGCAGCCATAAAAAAGAACAAAATCATGAATTTTGCAGCAACCTGGACAGAACTAGAGTCTATAATACTGAGTGACCTCTCACAGAAACAAAGATCTGAGTATCACATGTTCTCACTCATATAATGGACCTTGAACATCCAATGTAATACTATAAGAAAATGACTGACAGTAGTGGGAAACTCTGGGGTGGGGAGGGAGATGGGATTCACGGTAGCAAATATCTGTCTGGGAACGGGGAAACACCTCTTATCAACAGGGTGCCTGAATGAAACGTATTTGTATACCTAACCCTTAACTGTACCCCACAATATCATAATAAAAAATATTGATAAATTAAAAAAAAAAGGAACAGTCCCTCCCTGACCTCGAGGAGCAAGGGAACACCAGGCAAGGACTCATGTGGGAACCATGAGAGATAGGCTCCACAAGTGGAGTCGCACAAGCCTCTCTGGGAGGAGCTCTTGTGATGTGGCTACTGGCTTTCCCCAAGAGAATGATCCAAGAGAGTGAGCAACTGAGATGGAGGCCGCAGAGTCCTTTAGAGCCAGAAGTGAAACACTGCACTTGTGGAGTATTCTATTGGTCACCCAGGTCAACACTGGCACCATGTGGGAGGAAACTGCAGATGGGCATGAGCAGCTCCCTGGGTACTATCTGGGAGCCTGGCTACCATGGCTCTCTGGAGACGGGCAGAAGACATGTGTCAACGAAGCACTGCTTTTTACTAATTGAGCCAACGTCCAGTAACCCCGTGGTAAACTTTAATTAAACATGCGTTAAAGCACATAACTTGGGCCTTGAGACCTGGGCAGAGCCTCCTGCTCCTTCCTGAGTCTAATTCGTGGGCTTTTAGTACCCTCTGGAAGGATGCGTGGAGAAAAGATGACAAAATGACAGGGGAAATAAATGACCCTTCTCCCTGGGCACTCGCATGAGGAGGTGGAGAGAAAGGAGGCAGAGTGTGTTTGTCCACCTGCTGCACAGGGCAGGGAAGATGGAGCTCCTCCCCAGGTGGCAGCTCTGCCCACTGGCTCCAGGGTTCTGACCAATCAGAGAAGCAGCCCCCTCCCCTTGGGAGGGCAGGGAGGCTAGAAAGAGGCCAGTGGGAAGGAGCTGAGAATTCCTTGTTTCATTATCCCTATTTTTCTCATGAGGAGACCCATACTTTGGAAGGTGAACTGACGTTTGGTGAGGCCTGTTTCCAAGAAGCCAGGAATGAAAATCCCAACTTTAAACTTCAGCCAGAGGGGTCACATCAGGCTGCTGAACTTATGATGATGTCCAGATCTGTCTTTCAGGCATTTCTCTGCTGCCACAGGTATCTGGGTGATCCATTAAGGGAACTAGAGATACCCATAAAAGCAACAGGAATGCGGGAGGGAACTTGGACTTTTCCTCGTGATCTGTTCTTTGCAGAAGGCGGAAACTGACATCCTTAGAGATGGGACCTGGGTGCTTTTACCCCAGCCTGGTGCTTTCCCTCTTAGCCCTGGAAGGGTTTCTTGAGTGTGTGCTCGCTCTGGGCTGACTGGAATCCTGCTTGTCCCCAAGCGTGTTACAGGCAGGAGCGTGTGACTGGCAGAGCACAGGTCTTGGTGCAGGAAGTCCCAACTCCATGCCGCATGATAAGTGTGTGGGGTCGGGGCGTACCCTTTTCAGTTTCTACTTCTCAAAAGTGAGTATAATCACAGCGACCATCTTTCAGGATGGTTGCAAGGGTGACAGAAGGCATTAACTGTGAAAGACCTTTGTGGAACCCCAGTGTGGGGCAGCGGTGAGGAGTTAGTCTTTGGAAATCTCAGTCTATCAGATGTGCCACTATTGAGCAAAAATGGCCGTGCCTCTGACTTCTTACACATCACTGCCTTCAAGTTGATCAGCTGTCCGCCCTTGGGCGTGTCCCTCCCTCTTCCTCATCGTCACCGGATGGTGGTCTGACTGAAGTCTGGCCCCAGAGTTCAAGCATTGGGAGAGGCCAGCGACCCCATTTTCTATGTGGGATGAGGTTTTCCCCTCCCTAGGACCACAGGAGTGAGCAGAGGTGTGAGTTTCGCTTTGGAAACACAGAGGCCTGAGAGTCCTTGAAAGCCTCAGCCACTTGGGGGCATGTGGCCATGAAGACGGCTGGCAACTGGCCCTGCAACAGCGGAGATTTATGATCACAGAAAATCAGTTCAATCCGCAAAGCTTCCAAAGGGACTATTCTATGGTCACGGGTATAATTAATAGCAGAGCTGTCTGGGAAGGACACGAGCCTACCACGCTGGAGGCAGGGAGGGAGGTGTGAGGCTGGTGCCATCCTCACTATGCAGAACAGAAGGCTGGAGTTCAAGGCCAGTAGGTCAGTGGCCTAAGGTCACGAGCTCGTTAATGGCAGAATGATGACCTGATCCAGGTCCTTGTACTTTCTGTAGGATCGGGGAGGGCTTGGTGCATTTCAAATCTGGTTGTGTATGTTTTCAAGATGAGAGAAAATATGTGAGAAAATACAATAAGTAAAATAGCTTTCCCAGTTGTCCAGAGATCAGAGTGGCCCAGAGTTTGGAAACTTGGGGGCCAAAGGGAGAGCAAAACGTTGATTAAAATTGAAAAATAAGAGTCTGACACTTCTCCTGGCTCTTGACCCCAGACACAGAGATGCTTCTAACGACTGTCCCTTTTCAGATGTTGGTACCAGCAGAAGATTTCAATGCCAGGGCCATTAATGAGTGGAGGGCCAGGAAGGTCACAGTAAAGTACACGAGACCTAAAAGAAGAATCTGAAGCCATGTCGGCCAGGAAAGGAGAAATCAAGTAAAACTCAGAAAGTTCCTCAGTACATAGAAACAGATTGTGTTTCACAACTTTTACAAATTCCAAAATGCGCAGAGTTCTAGGAAGCAGAGAAATGAGCAAATTGCCAGGGTGTTAATGGTTGATTCTTGGTATTGTTCACACACAGCCTGACTTGGACCGCAATGCACGCCTTAGCAAGCATGCTTTTTCTTGGTCAGAAGAAGACTCAGCCTCTCGGTGCTCTGAACACTTTAGTCAGAATAACAGGATTTATTGAGCACATACTATTGGCTGTGACCAAGGTACAAAGAATATACATGTAAGCAGAATCACATTAGTTTTCATGGAGTTTATAGCCTGCTGGGAGTGTATCAGGGCAAAAGCTGGAAGAAAGGCGGGATTAGGGGTCCAGGAAAAGGCTGTTGAGGACTCTACCGTGGAAGCTCAGCAGAAGCTTGCTGGTGCGAGGGCCATCAGAGCTGAGGCCCAGAGGAAGAGTAGGAGCTCATAGGGTGTGTTCTCAGCAGAACAAGAAGCAGGTACAGGATGGCAGACGTGCAAGGATGTGCTATGAGCCGGGCTTGGTGGCTTAGCTTGTAATCCCGCGTGTTTGGGAGGCTGAGGTGAGTGGATTGCCTGAGCCCACGGGTTCAAGACCCGCCTGGGCAACCTGAGGAGACCTCATCTCTACAGTAAATCAAAAATTAGCCGGGAGTGGTAGCACGCGCCTGTAGTTCCAGCTACTTGGAAGGCTGAGGCGGAAGGATTGCTGGAGCCCAGCAGGTTGAGGCTGTGATGGCTGGGAGCGGCCACTGCACTCCAATCTGGGTGACAGAGTGAGACTCCAACTCAAAAAAAAAAATGTGCTGTGTTTGTGGGAGCCAGAAGGGTTGCCATCTGGCCGGAGTATCAAGAACAGAGATGACTGGATGGATGGGCGGGGCTCTCCTTGTAGGTCATACGAACACACTGAGTCTTTATCCCAATTCACCACCGAAGGGATTTAGGGACTTATGAGGATAAGAGGATCATACTTGAGTTTGAGAAATATCATCCTTGTGTGCACCTGAGCTTCGGGAAGATCTGCTTGGTGATTAGTGTTCAATGAATCGTGGCAAGGTAGGGTGGGGAGGGCAAGACTGGCCGCAGGGGAACCAGCAGGGGGCAACTGCGGTCCTTCAGGTCAGAGATGGGGGTGGTTCAGTCCAAGCTACACCACTAGACAGGAGAGAAGCAGACTGACCACAAGCTCCCTGGGGGTAGACAGAAGCAACAGTGTCTTGAACTGATCAAGTGTGTGGCACGGTGGAGGGGGACAGTCACAGGTGGCTTCCGGGATTCTGGGATGTGTGGGTGGGGGTGCCAGGCCCCTAACCTCAGAACATGGCAGACAGAGCAGGTTTCTGAGGGTGTTGAGGACTCCATTGTATGTGTTGCTGGAGGGCGTGGGGATGGCCAGGGGGAGCGGTCGAGCAGGACCATGGCTCAGAGGTCAGGAGAGTGGACAGGTTGGGGGGATTTGAGAGTCTCGGTGTATGGATGCAGCTGACCTCATCTGGCAAAGCTCGCTCCCGCCGGCCTGTCTTCAGGGGGGTCTGGACACTCTTACCTCGGTTTGCACTTGTCAGACCATATGCACGTGATTAGAGCAGAATGTCCATTCACGGGCCCCTTCATGGCTTTTCGGAGTCTCCCCATGTCCTGGGCTGTGGGGCAAGGACTGCAGAGAGATGTCATGCAATTTTACTCAGGTCCAAGGTCATACAGTGCTCAACCATGACAATCCAGCACAGCTTCTTTCAGCTGCTCAAGCCACTGCTCTACTCTGTCTCTGAGGACACCCTGGACACACTCCATTCACAGACAACCATGGTAGGACTGAAATTCATGACGACTGCTCAAAGACTTCTCCCACCAGAAGGCTCAGTGACTTTCAGCCTTTGCTCTTAGCCTCACTGCTACCCTGCACCGTGGTACTTCCCACCTGGAGTTGGCCCGTCTACCTCAGCAAGTCTTAGAGGAAGGGACATGGCTTGCAGCTCCTGAGTCTGTGGACACCTGGCCAAGGGAGGACTGTGAGCTGCAGAAATGTAACAGGAAGTGATACAATAACATGGAGAGATGACCGGCAAGCTGGGAGTGGGGATAATGTAGAGTCACTTCATAAGCTGGGAATGAGGATAACGTGGAGAGATGCTCCCTAAGCTAGGAATAGGGATAACATGGAGAGATGCCCCCTAATTTGGGAATGGAGGTCATGTTGAGAGACACCCTCTAAACTGGGAATGAGGATAATGTGGAGAGATGCCTTATAAGTTGGGAATGGGAAAAGGAGTTTTCCCTTCTGGTCTGTGAAATTCAAGCATGGTGGAGAGGAGATAAAAGGGAGATCACTAAGACATGGAGCTTTGTTTTGTTTTTGTTTCTGAGCATTGAACGTTTTTTCCAAAAGAAATCTCGAATGGGACTCTAATATATAAAACGGTTTCTAAAAAGGCAACAATTACTCTGACAGAGCTGGAGCCCTGGGCCTGAGCTCTCTTCCTGGACTGGAGGCCCTACCTCAGCCACACCTGCTCACAGGGCCTTACTGCTCCTGGGGTCCTTTGGAAAGCACAAGTCCGTGTCCATGCCTTCCTGGCTGGGGGATGCACTGCCACTTGAGAGCAGGATTGCAAGTTGAGCCCCCAAGCGTGGATCAGCCAGGCTGGTCATTAGTTGTGCAGGTATGGACGGGTTATGTAAGTTTTCTGAGCCTCGGATGAGTCACCCATGAAAAAGAGAGCATGAATGCAGAGTTGCCGCGAGGGCTTGAAGAGAAACATATCTCACGTTCTGAGAATGCTAGGCACTGAGTATGGCCTCCATAATGGGGAATTCGTGTGACTGCTATGTTAAGCCCAAGACTGCCTTCTCACACAGTGTAGGTCCAGCCTACAGGCTTCTCTGAGCACAGGGGACTTCACAGGCCAGATGTGTCAGTAGACTGTCACCTGCTCTTGTGCCAGTCACTGAGTTTTGGCCAGTTACAGGTGGCCAACTGTGCAAACTGGATTCAGATAAGGCAGACACTGGGATGTGGCCAATCCAGCTGTGTCTGTCCTGCAGTTCTGCTGTTTGCAGGACACCTGCCTTTTTCAGTCTGTATGCCTTCTTCCACCCTGTGACTGCACTGGACTCTTCTTGAGTCTACTCTGGTTCAGTGGCTGCTCGATTCTTGAATCGTTTTTTGCTCAGTTAAACTCTGTACACTTTATGTCGTTCCTTTTCATAGATGGGATGGGTAGTAGAGCTTCCAGTGATCCCCATGGTGTCAAATGACCAAGTGAGGTAACCTTGGACCCACTGTGTTCATGGCTCTCTAACCGCAGCTGGGAATTGTGGGTAAGTTCTCTAGAATTCTGAAGCTCCACAGACTTGTGTTTTGAGTCCTCCAAGTCTGTGTGAGTAAATTCTTGATCTAAACTGAGTTCGGAAGTCACGACAAAAACTGGACTGGGCCTAGGACCAGACTGGATCCCATAATGAACTGACTTGGATCCAGCTAGAGGCCTAAGATGTCTTACTGGGTCAGGCAGACCCTGGTAGTAAGTGGTAATACTGTGGGGGTGCAGACTTCGGCTTCTGGAAATTCGTGGAGATTTTTAGGTGCCATCCCCTTTGTTTCTTTTTCTCACACACTAAGGTAGGGAAAAATCATTGGCTAAGTCGGTTGAGGGGATCTGTGACCCAAGATTCAAGGTAAAAATTTTCTATTTTGTTTCACCTGAGTTGTCCCTTCAGAAATGCAAATTTAGGATTGCCCATCTATCAAGGGCCTAAGGCAATGAAATGAATAGTTGGAAGATTGATAGTCTGAATGGGGAAAAGAAAACATATTGCAAAGCTGGCCAGTGAGAATCCTTCATGAAAGCTATAAGATCTGCTTCTGTTTGTGTATCTGTATGTCTATATGTAGTGTATGCATGTGACAATATTTGGTAAACAAAGCTAGTTTCTAAAGTGCTGGTTAACTAGGAATGGCTTCGCAATTGTCACCTAAATATAATACTTGCTTGATTTGACTGTGAGCTTCTGTTTTTGGGTTTGAGCCTTTGGATTCTGGGTTCTGAATAAGTGGCCACTGGCACCTGTGGACATGTTCTCAGTGCTTAGACCAGCATCTACAAGACAGAGTCAAGCCCAGTATGGTTGCTTCTTCCCTGCCCCAGCTTTGCCTCCTGGCCATTCTGGAAGGGATCCATCTTCCAGGCATCCTGGGCACAGTTCTATCTTCTGCCCTAAGCTCTACCTGCAGTATGTAATCTCAGGATTCAGGTAGGCCTTGCCCTTCACAGTCACCCTGGGTGCCATGGGGCTACGTGAGACCCAGGATGGCCAGGGAGACATTAGGGAGAGCACCAGTGTCATACTTTAAAAATTATTTTCAGTAACTTAAAAATCTTAAAGTCAGATTATGTTAAATTAAATAATAATCATAAAATGTGTCATTTGTAAGTTAAAGTACCAAAACATTAATTATTAAACATAAGTTTAAATATATATACTTTGGCACCTTATTTTTATATGGTATAGAAAAGCTAAATACTTTTAGATCTGTTAATAAACAATAACTTAAACATCTTTCTAAAAACATTACAAAATGGTTACCGTCTATCTACAAACACTGATACAAAACAGTTCAAAATTACTTCCTACAGTTTTCACTAGAAATTAGAGTTACTAAGAATTAAGTTAATATATGTAATTAAAACTACTGGATATAAGAAAAAATTCTGTATACAGAATGTGTAGACAAAAGCAAGATATGCTTTTCGTGAAGAAAGTTTTAACGGCATAAAAATATATGTGGAAAAAAAATTGTGTCCACTCTGAAACTACTTAAATTTTGTTTCAAATTGAAGGAATAAAAAGATATAGATAAAACTAAAATATAGAAAGTTGGAAAGAAAGAAAGTTTTAACATTTTATAAAAGATTACAAAAGATTTATGAAATTCTAGTGTGGAAAAGCTGTCTAAGATTGGATGGATTTGTTTATAAGGTTTTACTAAAATTAGCTTTAATATTAAAAATATACCAATACAGAAGTAAAATTTGGTTTTCTCTTTTGAATAAACTTTTCTGTAGGATTAAGAAGATGCAGTAAAATATTTTAATCTACATTTTGAGTGAACTGCACAGAGGTGGGAAGGGAAGGGAGGAGAGATAGATTCTGTCTCGTGTCGTCTTTCTTGGAGCTTTTGAATGTTTGGAAAATGAGTCTCCTCTCTATCAAAGAGAAAATGTGTTTTCATTTTAAAATATTTTATCACCTTGGCTAAAAAAATGACTATTATTTTACAGTGACCTGTGATCCTATTTTGACTGTTTTAAAACGTTTGTATATTTGACAGGCCTCCCAAAATCAAATTTCATCTTCAAAACTAGATCTTTTTTTTTAATCTCTAACTTTGAGATGGCCCAGAAGGCCCCTGCAGTATCCAAAAAAGGGGTTAAATAGGATTATTTGATAATGTTAACTTACACGGGCAGCACTGCCAAATAACAAATGATGCTTAACCATCCTCAAGTTATATTTTAGTGAATATGATTAATATAGCTTCCAAAATTGTATGGGATTTCTCAAATTCTGATGTGTCTGGGTATATGCCATCCATCATAATCATGGTTATTATGTTAAATTATTGTTGGCATCAGAAATAACCACATTTTCTTGTCAATTGTGTCTTTAACTTTGACCATTTTAAGTTATTTCCACAGTTAGCCGCTTCATTCTCATGCAGTTTCTAAAACTTCACAAGCATGCAAAATTCCATAATATCATGTCTTTAAGGAGTTTCATGAAAAGAACAGAGAGGACCCCAACAAGCTCTCTTGCATCCAGGTTTCTGATAACTTTAGTGTCATGTCAGAGGCCAGGACTGGGTAAGGATTCCCACAACTCCAATGAAGAGACTGACTGGCTTATAGAACTGCAAACCCAAGCGAAGCAGAACAAAAATTAATTGATTACCAAGAAAATACTCCACCAGATTTTCATGTGAAATCAGTCAGTACTGAAATTGCTTAGATTTACAATTTGAGTGAACTTTGAGTGACTTGCATGGTCCAAGTCAAGTTACCTATGGTGACCTACGTAGGTAACCTACCTAGCAAGCAGTGCTGTACATCTAAATTGGCAAAGCAAAACTGATATTTAAGAGGATATAAGTCCAATGGTAAGTATGGACTCGTGGCAAGCCTGGATGGCAGACTGGTCGTTCTTGAGTCCTTAACATTTCCAATACCAAAAGGTCTGTATTCCATGACTCTTCACAGAAGAGGTAAAATGATCCAAATTAAGAATATACATATTGATATGGTGATGTTTCTAAATTACTGAAATGACCTGTGATAATCAATGTCTTGTTTGTCAAACCCATAATCCTGGGAAGACAATCAAAACTTGAGGTGCATTTTTGCTACCTGTTGGACCATTCAGCATTTATATGAGGAGGGGACCCCCCAAAATTGGAATTATCTTTTGGAGGGCAAGTCCTTTGTAGTACAGGCTTCCCCCCCGCCCCCCAGGTAAATGTTCTAGGAACCCATCGACATCAGTGTACCTGCTAGTGTTGTTGTGAAAGGTTGAGTTTGACTTCAGATAATTTTTGGGAGGGAGTCTTTCAACACATTTGTCCATTTCATGATGGGTGATTTAAGAGCGTACCTGCCCACACCTCACTGAGAGTTCATCAGTTTTTGACCAAAACCAGCATGACCTCCATACCCCATTCCTTCCTATTTACCTGATCTCATCCCGAGTGGTTTTTCTTTTGTTTCCTCAGATGAAAAAAGTCCTCAAAGGGAAACATTTTGCTGATGTGGAAGAGATGAAACAAAACACGGGAGAAGCACTAAAAGGCATCAAAATTGATGAGTTCAAAAACTATTTTGAGCAGTGGAAAAAGCGTCTCAATAACTGTATTGCATCAAGTGGAGAGTACTTTGAAGATGATTGAAGTTTAAACATGTAAGAATAAATACAATATTTTGTAAATACATTCTGGGTTTTGGGGGCCTCCCGTATAGAGAAATTTCAATCAATTTTTATTCCCAATGCATATTTTCTAGATGTATGGAAGTTTTCGATGAAAGAGATCTGGGGCTACAGCAGTTGCTAAAAGGTTATTAGGAAATATCTTTTCCTCAAAGGACATCCTTGAAGACATCTACAATCATAGAGACACTTGTTTCACTGGACAAGTTGTAAAATGTTATTAGGTTAGTGCAAAAGTAATTTTGGCTTTGGACCGTGAATTTTAAATCATTATAACTGGACTCAAACACATCCTTATTAACCAAAACAGGAACCATTACAATCAACATTTTTATGCCAATGAGAAATAAGTTTGTTTATTCCCATAGCATAAAAATCCATGCCTTGGGATTCAACAAACTCTTTTCTTGAAGTGGAGTCTCACTCTGTCACTCAGGCTGGAGTGCAGCGGCACACTCATAGCCACAGCAGCCTCGAACTGTTGGGCTCAGGGGATCCTCCCTCCTCAGCCTTCCAAGTAGCTGGAACCACAGGCGTGTGCCACCATGCCCAGCTAATTTTTTAATTTATTGTAGAGATGAGGCCTTGACAAGTTGCCTAGGCTGGTCTCGAACTCCTGGACTCAGGCAACCCTCTCACCTCCGCCTCCCAAAGTGCTGGGATTATAGTCATGAGCCACCATAACCGGCCTCAATGAACTCTTGGAAAGCATTTTCTGCATCCTGCTGGTTGTGGAAGTGTTTTCCCTGAAAAAATTTTCAAGATGCTTGAAGATGTGGCAGTTGGTTGGCAAGAGCTCAGGTGAATATGGCGGATGAGGCAAAACATCATGTCCCAATTTGTTCAACTTTTGAAGTGTTGGTTGTGCGACATGTGGTCAGGTGTTGTGGAGAAGAATCGGGCCCTTTTTGTTGTCCAATGCTGGCTGCAGGCATTGCCGTTTCTGTGTGTCTCATCGATGTGCTGAGCATCCTTCCCAGATGTCATGGTTTCGCAGGGATTCAGAAAGCTGTCATGGATCAGGCTGGTACCAGACCACCAAACAGTTACCATGATCTTTTTTTGTTGCATGTTTGACTTTGGGAAGTGCTTGGAGCTTCTTCTTAGGCCAAACACTGAGTTGATTATCTCTGGTTATCATATAAAATCCACTTTTCGTCACACGTCACAATCCGATCGAGAAATGTTTGTTGTGCAAAATAAGAGAAGACGACTTCAAGACAGCAATTTGTTTTTATATTTGGTCAGCTCATGAGGCACCCAGTTATCGAGGCTTTTCACCTTTCCAATTTGCTTGAAATGCCAAACAACCATAGAATGGTCGATGTTGAATTTTTCAGCAACGTCTCATGTAGTGGTAAGAAGGTCAGCTTTGACGATTGCTCTCCATTGGTTGTTGTCATCTTCCGATGGCTGGCCACAATGCTCCTCATCTTCAAGGCTCTTATCTCCTTTGTGAAACTTCTCGAACCACCACTGCACTGTATGTTCCTTAGCAGTTCCTGAGCCAAATGCATTGTTGATGTTGCAAGTTGTCTCCGCTGCTTTATAACCCATTTTGAACTCGAATAAGAAAATCGCTTGAAATTGCTTTTCGTTTAACATCATTTCCATACTTTAAAATAAATATAAAATAAACAGCAAGTAATAAGTCATTAGCAAAAAAAGCGAGAAATGTGCATTGAAATTATGTATAACATGACCACATTTATTTAAGAATGTATTCCAGTATCAAATGGCAAATATCAACAATGTAAAAACTGCAGTTACTTTTGCACCAACCTAATAACTAAGGTATTACATAACTATAGCACAAAGCAAAGCTAACAGAAGTGGCTGGATTGCCTTGGTCAAAGGTATTGCAGATTGATGACAATCAGATTCACTTGGAGTGGAAAACATAAGCTGATCCCTTATGAAATAGTGACTGTTTCAACTATTAACCCATGTAGAACTAGAACCCTGTGTATTTTTCGTTGCTTAACTCTGATATGACTAAATGCTGCAAGACCATAATGCATTTTGCCAAAGTATATTTTCACCTGACAAAGAAAGCTTTTAATGGTCCCCTGAATGAAGACAATCAAATCCTTCACAATCTAGAACCCAGAGATGGGGTCTTTTGAGATTTACACCAGAGAAAGATTGCCTTTGCTACTTACGGTGCAGCAAAACTTTAGAATCTTGAACCTTGGATTTGTAGCCTCACAACTCAAAAGGGCCCTCCAGATTCCAGGAATTGTACACCGACTGGAGACCTTGAGGTGAAGCCAGCCAGGGATGTTGCTCCCCAGAAACAGTTGGCGTCCTGGACTTGGACAGTTCTTTCCCAAGATCATGAATCAAGACTTCTCAACGTTGAGTTCTTCGACAACTTCTTGTGTAGTTGTAAGAGGATCAACTTTGATGATTGCTATCTATTCATTGTTGTTGACTTCCGACGGCCAACCACTCTGCTCCTCATCTTCAAGGCTCTCTTCTCCTTTGCAAAACTTCTTGAACCACCACTGCCCTGAACGGCATTTCCTGGGCCAACATGAGAGACTCTTATCGCACCTTTTTTTTATAATCAATATTTTTATTATGATAAAAACTGGGGTACAGTTAAGGGTTACATATACAAATATGCTTCGTTCAGGCACTCTTGTTGATAAGAGGTGTCTCCCCGTGACTCTTATCTCTTAATTTTCCTTTGCTTATGACTCTATGAACAAAAGGATTAAAATTTCCCCTGTGGACACTCATGGGGGGTTCTTTTGTTTGTGGAGGTTTTTACAGCCAACCTCGTACATGAACAACTTCATGCCTTGATAGATGGAAGACAAAGGGCCAATGTGGGTGCTAAATTGTAATGGTACCATCATTGCTTCATAATCATTCAGAGATAGAACACTGGTCCAAGCTCCTAAACTATAACACGGGTTAGAAAGGACACTGCTGGAGGCCTTCACAGGTGGAGAGGTCTACTTTTCCATGGGTTGGAGTCAATGAGGCAATGATCAGGCTTCAGAAGACCCCACTGCACAAGCTGTGGTTTCACACAAGCTGTGCTAAGTCGTAGGTTCCTCTAAATTACTCACCAGCTAAACAGAGAAGTGTCTGTGCAGTTGCCGATGCTTCTTGTTGCATATAGATAAATTCATCAGGTACTAGAGAGATTCAGCCGGAGGGTTGAAAACCAGACTACTTGGCTGAAACGAGGAGACTCTTTTTCTAGCTCATTCTCTGATCTATTTGATTTTAGTTGGTTTGTGTTTCAGGGACCCTGGCTAAGAAGCATTCTCCAAACTCTTGGTATTATCCTCCTAGTAGATATAATAGTGATCTCCCTGATGCACTGTGTTCTCTCATAATAAAAGAAAGTTTTATTTCTTTCTTTTTTTCTTTTATTTTTTTTCTTCCCCGTGCCAGACTAGAGTCAAGGTCAACAGGGTTCTCAGAAGTTTTAAGTCCTTGCATGCAGCCATCTATAAAATGTCATATGGTCTCTCTTTGAGTAGAATGATGAAAACTCAAAGAAATGTGTTATCATGAGGACACCATAACCTATGAATGACATGTTGAGACCAAAAACCCAAAATGGTGGTGACTGAGAGTGCCACTAAGGCCCTATCTAAGCTTTGTCACACTCTCGCCTAAGTGAAAAACTTGGAAGGTGACTGAAGTTAAACAAAATGATAGGAGGCCATTGCTTTGGACTAAACTTTTGCTCTAGGTCCCAAGAGACCAAACCAAACCAAAATGGAGTACTCATGCTAAATGTGATAAAATAAAAATAAAATGTTAAGGAAGCAGATAGGTCCTGAAACAGATAAGACTTAGTTTTTCTCCCGAAAACAGGAGATTCTAGCACAAGGAGGTCTCCTCTACGTCAATCCCTACAAGACCACAATTTAAAGTCCCATCTCACAAAAACTTACCATTCTACTATTTCTCAGTGGGATTTGAGACCAAATACGTACAGTTACGATGATGACAGTGTGATGTCAATGCTTAAAGTTCTGGTTAATCTCTCAAACTTGAGAGGGTGACTTAAATGAGGGAATTGTTAAATTAAGTTTAGCATAAAGTTGCCTCCTTACATACAAGGGGGACCCCAAAAAAACCAGAATTATCTTTTGGGAGAGCAGGTCCCTTGGAGTACAGGCTTCCCCCACTAGGTAAGTGTTCTAGGGACCCATCAGTGGCGGTGGACCAGCTAGCGTTGTGGTGAGAGACTACATTTGGCATCAGTGAGGTTTTTTGGAGATCTTTCAATGCATTTGCCCATTTCACGATGGATGATTTATGAGCGCACCTGTCCACACCATGCTGAGTGTTCAGCAATTTTTGACCAAAAACAGCATGACACCCATGTCCCACCCTCCCTCTTCATGTGATCTTGTCCTAGGAAACCTTTATTTTTATCTCCCTAAATGAAAAAAGTCCTCAAAGGGAAACATTTTGCTGATGTGGAAGAGGTGATGCCCAAAGTGGCAAAAGCACTAAAAGACATCAAAATGGACACATTTAAAAACAGTTTTGAGTAGTAGCAAAAAGCATCTCGATAGGTCTATTGCATCAAACAGAGAGTCCTTGGAAGGTGACTGAAGTTTAAACATGTAAAAATAAATATATAATTTTTAATAAATAAACTTAATTTGGGGGGTTTCCTCCTTGTATTATAAGTTCAACCTCGAGATTTCTCCCCACATAGTGAGCTGTCACCTAACTGGATGTGGAAACATGATGTGACTTACGCTTGTGCCAACTCCGAGTTTCAGCCAGTCAGAGGCAGCTGACTGTACATACAAACCAGGTTCTCGTAAACCAGGTTCACGTCAAGTGAATGCCCAGCTCTAATCACTCCAGCTGTTTCTGCACCTTGCTTCTGGTCTCTGAATGTCACATTCCTTTTTTTGTCCCTAAATCTTCGACCACACAGCAGGGCTAGCGCGTCCTTGACCCACCTCCTGTTTGGGAACTGCCTGACTCGCAAATTGTTCTCTGCTCAAACTGTTCCATTTAATTTGCCTAAGGTTTTTCTTTTAACAGTGACCAAGCATTGAGATTTTTTAAGATAAGTTGGACATTTGGATTTTTGAAGAATAGGTTAGAAATTGGCATTTTTATGAGGATTTTCCCATTTTTAAATGTTGGCTAGTAATTAAAAAACAAACATAAAAAGATCTGTGTGAGCGAAACACACCCGCCTCCAGCAGTCAGCATGGGACTCTGGAGTGATGGATCCTTGGGGGGACTCCCATGGAGGTCCTGGAGAAAGAACAGGAGGCCCAGGTATGCATCTGGGTTCTTGGGCGGGTGTGTGGGCTTGGCTGGTCTTGGAGGTCGCGCCTACCATCCAGTTGTGCAGCAGATGTGTGTTTCTGGTGTGGGGGATGGTTTCTTCCCCGGCCTGCTGAGATGGAGCCAGGATTCCCAAGCCACAGGCCTCTGACCCCAGCACCTCCTAGGTACACTAAAGCAGACTTTCTGCAAGGATCCTGTTTTTATATTTAAAATTAATATTTTGTTCATGATGAAGTTTTTTCCATTATTTTTGAATTTTTAGAACATTGTATTAAGGCCAGACACAGTGGCTCACGTCTGTAATCCCAGCACACTGGAAGGCCAAGGTGGGAGTATTGCTTGAGCCCAGGAGTTCGAGACAAGTCTGGGCAACATAGCGAGACCTCTGTACAAAAACATTTAAAAATTAGCCAGGTGTGTTGGTACGTGTCTGTAGTCCAAGTTACTTGGGAGGCTGAAGTGGGGGGATTGCCTGAGCCCAGGAGGTCGAGGCTGCAGTGAGCCATGATGGTGTCACCTCACTCCAGCCTGGGCGACCCTGACTCACCTTGACTCAAAACCAAACCAAACAAACATAGATAAGGTATTGCACTAATATCTGACTTATTTTGATTACGGAGTTAACCCCTCCAATCTCGTGCGTTACTGGCGCCCCCTAGTCCCTGCCCTAAATCCCAGCCTGTGTCCTGGATGAGAAGATCATGGATGTGGCAGGTTGTCTCTGTGGGGCCCAGCCTCCCTCATGGTTGTTGGGAAGAGACTGGCTCACACGGAGCAGGTGCATGCCAGAAGTGCAGACAGAATATTGTAGCCAAAGCAAATGGCCTCTGAAAAACAAATCTACTGATAGGGGAGGGACACATTCCCAAACCACCAGGAATTCTCTCTGGGACGCTGAGGGAACCAGGTGCTCCAGGCTCTGGCTCTGAGTCCAAGAGAGCCCCCATCCCTGCACCCTCTTCTGTCCTAGGCAGCCACGTATTTCCAGCCCTGAGTCTGGACGGCCTGTGGGGCCTAGCCCTGCGTCCCAGGTCAGGGCAGCATCTCAGAATGTGGGTGGGGACCCTCGGAGGGGCTGGACCTCTGCTCTCGCAGGGGGCGGGGCCTCGGGGGACTGTGCCCTCCGTGGGCAGGGACAGCATGCAGCCTCAGCTTAGACTCTCCACGTGGAAGTGCTTCCCCAATCCCAGAAATCCCGCCTCACCTTGAACTTGCCCTGACCTGCCACTCAGGGGCTGACTGGCAGCATCCACAGCAGTTCTAAATGGGCTCGTTGGGCGACTTCAGACAGAAAAGGCAAGGCCTGGAGATGGGACTTCTCCAGACCCTGCGCTCAGCTGGGGGAAAAAACGCCCCCACACCATGGATACCTCCTTGAGCAACTTAAGTGTCCGCCCTCAGGAAGACCAATGTATATGAGGTGGTATATTCTAGAACAGTCTACAGCAAGTCGAAGATGCGTGCCAGCACAGAGAACTCTCAGCCTGTCACTGAACTCCACTCCTACCGTGGGCATTTCCAGGGAAACTGGAGCAAATGGCCCCTGAGAACCTCGGTGCAGGAGGCCCTGCAGCCTCTCTCCCCTGCCTTTCTGCTCCTCCCCCTTCCCTTCTTCCTGCCCCCTCCTCCGCCCACTTCTCTGCAGCTCTGGTGCTGGTCATTCTCTTCCCGCTGCTCCTGTTTCTCCTGCCCTTCTCCCTCTTCCTATTCGTGGGAGAAGCCTGGGGTGGGGACTGGAGCACACAGGGAGGTGTGTGCATGGGTCTGGGTGCACACGTGTGTGCACGCAGGCATGTGCATGCATGTGTGTGAGTGTGTGTGCCTGTGTGTGTTCGTGCATGCGTGTATGCATCTGCCTGTGTGAACATGTGTGTGGTGGAGGAGGAGTTACCACCAGCTAATTCCAGGCCACACCAGGCTGTGCACGCGTGACTTCATGGTCATCCTGTCTTAATATTGAGGACACAGAGACTCCGAGAGTTTGGGAAAGGTCTGGGGCTCTGCAGACAGCACTAGCTGAGCTGAGCCCAGCCAGGACTCCAGGACCCAGGCCCCTCCACTTCCCACCATGTGCCTGTCCACCAACCCACCTCTCTCCTGCCTTTCCTCCTCTTCCCTCTCCAAGAATCTCCCATTGTACCCACCACCACAACTGCCATTGTTCTCGCTATACCTTCTGCTCTACATGTCAAGGTTGCCGTAGGTTGTGGTTTATCAAAGGCTCTCATGATGTCTTGTGTTCCTAACAGCTTCCGGGAGACAGAAAGGGGCCAATGTCAGCCTCCGGGACACAGACAGGGCTGGGGTCAGCCCCTGGAGCACACACAGGGCCAGGGTTAAGTCCACGACACAGGGCCCGTGTCAAGCCCTCTTTGCCTAGGAAAACAAGACAGCAGAGGCTAGGGACGCCACCGCTGGCCCCGTGCCCTCTGTCTCCTAAGCCAGGGCTGCTTCAGTCACCTGCTTCACCAAATTCTTCATGGAGAACCGCAAAGCCAAAGTCAAGTGTATACTGACTTTAAATTTTAATATTCTGTTCATCATGGATTTGGGCATTAATTTTCATGTTTAAAATATCACATTTAGATTATTCATTTGCTTACTGCATGTATTTAGCACGCTTACATCTTGCACCCCAGACGGGGCCTCCCTGGTCCAACCCTGGTCCCACCCTGGACCCTGGCCTCTATCCCTAGCACAAGCGTTACCTGTGTTGGCCTCTAGTGAGGCCCTTGCATGAGGGTTTGCATCAGGGCTGAGTACGCCTGCCTTTTCTGACCCACACTTGCCTTTTCTGACCCTTCTCTGCTCCTTTGTTTGGTTTAGTCTCTCATTTTTTGTAAAGATAAGGTCTTGCTTTGTTGCCCAAGCTGGCGTCGAACTCCTGGCCTCCAGGGATCCTCCCACCTCAGCCTCCCAAAGTGTTGGGATAACAGGTGTGAGCCACCGCGCCAGACATGCTTGATTCAGTCTCATGCCCCTACACCCCCTACTAGGAGCTCTTTTGGCTGAAGTGACCCAGCAGGGCAGTGTGAGCACCTCAGGTGGGGTGGGGTGATGGTGTCACCTCGGGGAGAGGACACTGCTGTCTTCTTTCCTCCTGGGGCTGTCCTCAGTCGGCTCACCCAGCGCTTTAAGCAGGGAACAGAACAAAAGCTTTTTTTGTCAGCTTTGTGGATGCCTCCGTGCTCAATCACCCGCTCCCCGCCCTCCTCCTCCCTCCACCCTTTGGCCTTTAGGGAAACAGAAGGAACAGCTTGATCAAAGTTTTCCTAGAAAAGCCTTTCGGTGGGCCATGATGGAAAACAGAGCTGTTTGTGTTTCCTTTGATTAATCGCAGCATCCTGTTTGCCACAGTGAGCATGGCCTTGGGTTTTCCCAAGGAGCACAGGTTGCTTGGAAAAGCAGCTGCGGCAGCCGGGCTCCTTGAGGTCCCCGGCTGGAGGGGACACGTGTGGCCCTGTCCTCCAGGGTCAGATCCTCTCTCCTCATATTCTACTTTCGAGGAGACTTGGGTGACCAACTCCTTTGTGTTTTCCTGCCCTTGTGAGCAGGAAAAACATCAGCCTTCAGCAATTTCCTTGCAGTTCCTTGAAAGCCGGGGGTGGGGTCGGGGGGTGCAGCCAGCCAGGGAATTCTATAACACAAGGCTGCTTCAAGCTGCAGCGAGCTTCTGTAGGGCCCCGGGGTCCTAATCAGGTGCTGTTACTAATTATAAGGAAAGGGGGCTCATTTTGTGAAGAAAATAGAGCCCCCCCCCATAGCTTTCTGTTCTCTCATTGAGGGGCACAATTTCTAGGGTGTTTGCACAGAAACATTCAAAGTCTCTTTCAAGGAAGACACAGAAAGATCAGCCTCAGGCAGCCCCACGTGCCTGTTCTTGTTTGAATTCAGGAGGAAAAAAAAAGAAAGAGAAAAGCATCTAAAGCATGTGTTTGTTTTGATTTACAAGGTCTGGGGGAACTTTATAAACCCTGGCTCCCTTGAGACAGTCATGTCCTGGATGGAAGCGCCTGCCAGTCTCCCCTCCTGCCTCACCAGGAGCTCAGACACCCGCAATGTGCGTCACCCGCATCCCCAGCCCTACCCCACACCCCCTTGATCTGACTTTCTCCTTCCATTTTAGTGGTGAGGAAATCGAGACCTGTGACTCTGGTGGCCCAGCTTCAGGCTCACCTGGAGACAGTTCTGAGCTGGTACCTCCCTGTCCCTGGCAACACAGACCCCCATACCTTCCCTTCCCTCCACCCCAGTGGTTCTCAGTCAAGGGTGACTCCGACACCTGGAGGCCCTTTTGGTTGTCACAGCTGTTTGTGTGTGTGTGTGGGAGGGTGGGAGACCTGGCATCAGTGGGCGAAGGGCCAACCTCTTGCAATGCACAGCGGCCCCAAACAGAGGCCTCTCTCCAAATGTCTTGAAAGCCCTGGTGCATGCTGGGCTGGGCAGTAGAGGTCACTCAACCTCAGGAACTGCCAGAGCTCCTCCCAGAGACAGCCTGGCCTGTCTCCTGTGGCCACTGCAGAGTCTGGAATGCCCTCTGGCAGTGGGCGTGCATTCCCTGCGGAGTGGCCTGTGGACACGTGATGAGCCTAGTGAGGTGCTGCATGATTTATAGTTGCAGGGTGCCTATCCTCCTCATTCAGCAGCTGGGCCAAAGACGGGGGAGTGCCACGCAGCACCCCCCTGCCCCAGACTATGGCATCTGGGGGCGCTGCTCAGAGGCACCTGGGAGCAGGCTAGCCACAGTGGCACGGCATACTCGGCCTCCCCGGCAGAGTCATCTATCAGCATCGCCCTGCCAGGATGGCCTATTGAACATTTCCAGAAATAGCTCAGCCAAGCAGTCAACTGCTTTCTTGGAAATACACTCAGGAAGGGTGGCCGTCCTCCAGCCGGCAGAGCAGAAAGCCCGGCCTGGAGCCCATTGCCTGAGGCGGCCACGCCTGGCTGCTGGCCACGTCAGTGCCTTGGGGAAGGGCAGCTGCTCTTCTGGGACTCCCAAGGCTAGCAGCCTCTGGGCACTCAGGAATGTCCTTGGTGTGGAGGGACACAGTCGTGCCTTGCAGAAAGCACCAAGCCCTGCCATTGTATGGCTCAGGGATCTTCACGTGCTGCTGTTTGTTCAGACACTGAAGCAGGAAAGTGGTTGGGACTTGGAGGCACTGCTGACTGTTGACAAAGGGGACCCGGCATCATGGAGGGCATCGGCCATCAGCCTCTCACCTCTCTCTTGAACTTCACTTCCTGACAGAGACGAGGGGCATCAGGAGGGAAGGTCCTTCTGAGGATGTGGCAAACACAAGACAAAGATGGGATAGTGAAGCAAAATCTTATATTCTGTACCCCACCTCCCAGAATTAACCCTTTCCCTCACAGAGGCCTGGCAATGGAACTGCCCTGGGCGTCTGCTCCCAGAGCTACAACCTCAGGCTCTGGGTTGGCACAGTGGGGGCAGGGCTCCGGAGCGGCCAGAGAAGGCTGGTTGCCCTCCAAGTAAAGCCCCTTGAAGATGTAAGCATTATGTAAAAGAAATAGACCAAAATGCTCCAGAAAATCTGGTTAAGCACATTTTTTAAATTATAAGAGAAGCCGAACACAGTGGCTCATGCCTGTAATATCAGTACTTTAGGAGGCTGAGGCCGGAGGATCGCTTGAGGCCAGAAGCTTGAGACCAGCCTGGGCAATATAGAAAGACCTCATCTC
Organism: Carlito syrichta; assembly: GCF_000164805.1. Classification (NCBI taxonomy): domain Eukaryota; kingdom Metazoa; phylum Chordata; class Mammalia; order Primates; family Tarsiidae; genus Carlito; species Carlito syrichta. The sequence goes on along the minus strand of NW_007258440.1, from coordinate 224,647 downwards.
TACAAAAAAATTTGTTTAAAAAAATTAGCTAGTCATGGAGTTGCACACTGTAGTCCCAGCTACTCAGGAGGCTGAGGCGGAAGGATCACTTGAGCCCAGGAGATTGAGGTTGTGGTGAGCCATGATCGTGCCACTGCACTCCAATGTGGGTGACAGAGTGAGCTACCAACTCAAATAAATAAATAAATCACAAAGGGACCCCCCAAAATCCCAGAATTATTTTTTGGAGGTGGGCCTCTTATAGTACAGGCTTCCGCCACTAGGTGAATGTTCTAGGACTCCATCAGTATAAATGTGCTAGCTAGCCTTGTTGTGAGAGGCTGCATTCGGCTTCAGTGAATTTTTTTGGAGATTCACCCATTTCACAGTGGGTGATTTATGAGCACAGGTACCCACACCGTGCTGAGTGTTCAGCAGTTTTTCATCAAAAAAGGGCATGACCACATGTATGTTTGTTGCAGCTCTATTCACAATAGCAAAAATATGGAACCAACCATGTAGCCCATCGTAGCTGGACTGATTAAAGAAAATGTGGTACATATACACAATGGAATATTATGCAGCCATAAAGAAGGACAAATATGTGGACCTCACAGCAACTTGGTTGGATTTGGAGTCGATCATACTCAGTGATCTATCACAGAAACAAGGAACAGAGTGCCATATGTTCTCACTCATAATCGAAACTTGAACAATTATAATACTATGTGAAAGCATTTGGCAGTAATGGGAAACTGTCAGAGGAGGGGGGTGGGATAGGCAGTTGAAACTGATAGGGAAACTGCTAGGGGAGGGAGGGGAATACCTCATCAACAAGGGTACCTGCATAACCAATGTTTGCATACCTAACCCTGAATTGTACCCCACATCTTTATAATTTAATAAAAAGGGCATGACCACCATGTCCCATCCTTTCTATTCACCTAATCTTGCCCCAAGTGTCATTTTTTTGTTTCCATGGGTGAAAAAAGTTCTCAAAAGGAAACATTTTGCTGATGTGGGAGAGGTAAAACAAAAACCAGCAGAAACACTAAAAGGCATCAACATGGACGAGTTCAAAAACTTGAGCAGAGGAAGAGGCATCTCGATAGATGTATTGTATCAAACAGAGAGCACTTAGAAGGTGACAGAAGTTTAAACAGGTAAGAGTAAATACACAATTTTTAATAAATAAATTCTGGGTTTTTTGGGATCCTCCTTGAAACAAGGAAACTTTTAGGTTCCTTGCCAAGGCCGTAGATCAAAGATCACCCTTTGGCTGGCCAAAGTCATAAAAGTAATAATATGACCACCTTTGGTCAAGGAGTTTGTGAGTTTCCTCTTGGAGGAAACTCTCCCCCAGGGTTAACCTAATCAGTCCTTTGTGACCTACCTGACAAGAATAAAACCCACCATGACAGCAATCATGTGAATAACCCACCCATCTGCCTGCTGTCCATTACCTGATGTCAGTACCTGTGCTTGCCTGCCCCTTGATGACGAGGAGCAGACCACCACCCAATCACCTTAATGATCTTCCCCCATCTAGGGGATCCTCCCCCATCTAGGGGAATGGTTAAAAGGTCTCAACCACAAGCAACCAGTGGCCATTGCCCTGCTAGACTCTGGTGTGGCCATGTGTTCTTTAAGCTATGGCTGTTGCCATGCTTCCTGGCTTTGGTCCTCTCCCCAACCTTGGGGAGGTGAATCTTCTTTCTCCCTTCTCTTTCTCTCTCTAATTTACTTTTAAATAAACTTTTCTTTCTTAACTTTTTTGTGTGTTGCAATTCTTTGCATTTACTTGGATCTCTGGGTTATTGCCGCCGCGCCTCCCCTTGCCTCTCCATTTCTCCATCCATCCAACCTCACCCTGTCTGAACCCTAACACTCCTCATCTAAGAAAGGTGCCAGGTTTATATAGAGAAGTCACAGGACATCTTTTCATTGCCAAGAGCCCCTGACTCTCAGGACTGACATTCTCTGAGACCCACATTGAGCTACAAGCAGTTGGGGGTGGGGTGACCAGATAAGGCACAGGATGCCCCATGAAATTTCCATTTCAGGTAGGCCACAAGGTAGTTTTTTGTATCAGTGTGTCGCAAATATTATTCCCTGTTTATCTGAAATTCAGTGTAATTGGATGTCATGTGTTTTATTAAATCTGGTCAATCCATTTGGGGTATAAGTCGATCTAGTTGCTAAATTAATTACAGAGGGTTATGGTCTGAGTAATGCTTGGCTGCCAACCCTTGACACCAATAAATCAAGAAGCAGAAAAACTGGTAGAAAGAAGTTTATTGCTGAATTTGAATCCAGGGAGCAGAGCTGGACTTAGGCTCTTTCTAAAATGGTTCTGCTCACCCTTCAAGTTTTACAGTCTGCTTGCATAAGTTCAAGGTAGTTGGTACTGATACACTGACTATGTAGCTAGCAGAGCATTGTACAGAACTTAAGCCACAGCCGCATTTTGTGAATAATGACATTTATGGTCCGCATTTCCTGTTGCCAGTTACCAGAGGCATCTCACAGCTTCATATCAGTCATACCCGGTCAGAGGCGTTCATCAAGTTTGCCATCAAGTGAGTTAATAGGGCCTAAGGCATCATACGTTACTACATGCTATATGTGAAAGTTACACAATCACAAGACTTACAATTACCTTGAAACTATATTATTCAAATCTGTGACTACTAAGAAAAGGGAGTAAATGGGATTTTATATTTCTCGGTTAATTGGGCAGTCTGCAGGGAGGTTAAGGATTCTCTGAAGTCATTTACTGGAAGTGCATAGGAGATAAGGGGAAGTTTCCCCTTTTGTTAACAACTCTCAGGATTGTGCCATGCCCTTCTCTAGGGGTTGTGGCCATAGGGACAGGCAGTAGTGGGTCTCCGTATCAAGGGAACATAGACATGTGATCAGTTCATACAGAAGACCACGCCAGTCAAGAGGGGGAAGGAGGAGGAGGAGGAGGAGGGCTGCTAGAAAGAGGACAAGCAGGAGAAGGATAAGGAGGAAAAGGAGACAGACAAGAAGAACAAGAAGGTCTAAATGAAGGGAAATGGTGTGCTGAGGAGAGAGGGACACTGGGCACTTGTGTGGTAAGGCCCTATCTCATGGTAAGTTGGCACTGGTTCACAAAGCTCTGCTTCCCTGGATGTGCTGTTTAGTTAGCTAACGCTGTCCCTGGACTGCTGCTCTTTGTTCTGCATGTAAGACCCACAGTGACCTCAGGGGAGAAATGAACCACTGAGCTGTGGTGCCAGCATCTAGGTCAATATGACCCCAGATCGGGTTGTTAAATAGAATGCAGAGGAGGCCGTTGCTTGGGACGGGACGCCCGCACTAGCTCCAGCAGACCAGAACAAACCAGAACAGAGTTGTTTGTGGTCTGTGACACTTGTGCCCCGTGACACATGGTCAAATGGAACTTTAAAATGGGCCAGTTTTCCAAAAATCAGGAGAACCACAGCAACCAATAGAAAGGGGCCCAGTCAGCCAGGTACAGTGGCTCACGTTTGTAATCCCAGTATTTTGGGAAGCTGAGGCAGTCGGATTGCTTGAAGTCGAGAGTTCAAAACCAGCCTGGACATTATAGAGAGACCTCATTGCTACAAAAAATTAGCCTGGCACTGTGGCACACCTGTATTCCCAGCTACTCAAGAGGCTGAGGTAGGAGGATCACTGGAGCCCAGGAGGTCGAGGCTACAGTGAGCTATGATCATGCACTCCTGAGTCAAAGAGCAAGACCTTATCTCAAAAAAAAAAAGAAAAGAAAGAAAAGAAAAGTAGGGGACCTGGGCTTCCTGAGCTGGCTGAGAAGGATGTCTCCGTCTCCTCTGTTTTAACCCCACAAGGAATGTCAATTTGGAATGATCAGACCACATCTCGTCCTTGGATCTACTTTCCTCTGTCCCTAAAGCCTCCACCTGCACAGCAGATGAGACGCCTTTTCTATTTTATAGATGAGACACTGTCTGATGCACAAATCAATCAGAAAAACCAATTCAACCTTTAAGCCTAATGTGTTTCTTGACAGGTGCAGCCACATCTAAGGCTGCGCCCCACACCAGGACCTAGAGATACTGTCATCCACCTCCCCCACCCCCCCACATAGCTGTCATTCGGGGACTGTGGGTTTTCCAAGAACTGGAGTCTAGCAGTAGGAGGAATTTGGCTGCTGCGATTCTACAAAACCTCTGTGTTGTCAGGGATGACTCAGAAAACACTTCAGTAGCTTCTTTTGCCTCAGGGTCAACGTGTTTGAGGAGCAAGAAATCACTCTGGGCATGTGTGCAGACAATAGAAACACCTAGAATTACAAATACTCCTATTCGTGCCCCCACAGATGTGAGCCAGCTTGGCCTAATACAGAGGGAGGGGTCTTGGTGAGCATGGCAGTGAAGGAGGGGGCTGGGCCTAAGCCAGAAGGGGCCTTGGTGGGCGGGGCAGTGAGAGGGCTGGGCCTAACCCTGAGGGAAGGGGCCTCGGTGGGCAGGGCAGTGAAGGAGGGGGCTGGGTCTAACCCAGAGGGTGGAGCCTTGATGGGCAGAGCAGGAGGACCTCAGCAGGATCGGGGGCTCAGCCTGTAATCCCGCGCCTTTGGAGGCTGAGGTGAGTGGATTGCCTGAGCCCGCGGGTTTGAGACCCGCCTGGGCGGCGAGACCTCATCTCTACAATAAATCAAAAAATCAGCCGGGCGTGGTAGCGCATGCCTGTAATTCCGGCTACTTGGAAGGCTGAAGCGGAAGGATCGCTGGAGCCCAGCAGGTCGAGGCTGCGGTGGCCGGGAGCGGCCACTGCACTCCAGTCTGGGCGACAGAGTGAGACTCCAACTCAAAAAAAAAAAAAAAAAAAAGGAAAAGCTTACAGATGATGGTCTTGCCCTCGGGGCATGTCCGGAGGAAAGCGGTTGCCTCTGGTTACTGGGGCCAGGGAGTAGGTCTCCCTATAAATTAGTAGGGAGAAGAAGAGGCACACCAACCCCACCATGCCAGGACCCTAGCCCAGATGCCTGGGAACATCCAGGCAGGGTCCACCTGGGTCACTGTCATGACAACGGTGGCTGCCACTTGTTGGGCGTCTCCTCTGCACCAGGCAGGAGCAGGATGTCTATGTGCTTGATCCCAGTTAATTCTCAACAGTTGTCTCATGCTAGAGGTCTCATTATTATGCACACAATTACAGTACAACCTGGATCTAACAGAGAGAACCATCATGACTGCACAAAGCTAAGTTGCTGTCTCGACGTCAACTGATTCATGAGTGTTGGGACTCAGACATGTCTCAGACAAGGCCTGATCCCTGCCCAGGATCCAGTCAGACTGCAAGGTTCCAGTGCCAGCTCCACTGCTCACTAGCTGTGTGACTTTGGACGAGTTACTTAATCTTTCTGTGCATCTGTTTCATGGTGGGAAAGTGGAGATAAGAATAGTACCTACCTCTGCCAGACATGCTGCCTCACACCTGTAATCCCAGCACCGTGTGAGGCCCAGACAGGAGCATCGGTAAGCCTGGGAATTCAAGACCAGCCTGGGCAACATAGTGAGACCTCAACTCTATAAAAAAATTAAAAAAAAAATAGCCAGGTGTGGTGGTGCATACCTGTAATCCCAGCTACTCAGCAGGCTGAGGCCAAAGGATCACCTGTGCCCAGGAGATTGAGGCTGCGGTGAGCCATGATCATGTCACTGTACTCCAGCCTGGGTGAGAGACTGAAACCCTTGACTCAAGGAAAAAAAATAAAGAATAGTGCCTAGCTCATGGAGTTACTGAACTTGTAAGTGAGAAGCAGGTAGAGCCACACCGGACACATAGGGTACAATCTCTAAGTGTTAGCGCTATTATTACTATCATTGCTATTGCCTTTTCAATTCTTTCCAAGGAGCTGCATGAGTCGGACAGGCCACCAGCATTGTCCATAGAAAATGCAGTGGAGAAGTCTGGTTCTGCCCCTGCTGTTCGTGCCTACTGTTCACAAGTAAATGTCTGACTTTGTCTGGCCCTCTTGTGGAGAGCTGGGGAATGGTGTCCTCAGATGGGAAGCAATATTCACGGAGCCTGGGCCAGGAGAGGACGCGCTGTTCCTTCATATCCTCCCAGCCTCTGCTCCTGGAAGTATGTCTTTCAGCCACTGTAGCAATAATGCATCATCACGCCCCTGGCCAAAGCCCTTCCGTATCCTACTGTAATGAATCCTCCAACCTCTCTGTGAGATAGCTGATATCATTATCCTTATTTACAGCTGAGGAAACTGAGGCCCAGAGGGCAGATTCCCTGGTTCGAGGTCAGTGAGTGGGAGAGCTGAGGCTCCAGCCCCAACACATGGACGCCATAATCATACCCATGCTTTGTGCCTCCTGGCTGTCTAGTTCCACGCGCTCATTCTGTTTTAGTGGCATATATGTGGCAGTGTTCAGGTGAAATTTTTTTTTTTGAGTTGGAGTCTCACTCTGTCACCCAGGCTGGAGTGCAGTGGCACTCACGGCCACCCCAAAGTCAACCTGCTGGGTTCAGGCAATCCTTCCGCCTGGCCTTCCAAGTAGCTGAAACTACAGGCACACACTACCACGCCCAGCTGATTTTTTATTTATTGTAGAGATGAGGTCTCACCAAGTTGCCCGGGTTGATCTCAAACCCACGGGCTCAGGCAATCCACCTGCCTCAGCCTCCCAGAATGCTGGGATCACAGGCTGAGCTACCAAGCCTGACCCCCGGTAGAATTTTTATGTTCTTACACTTGTTCACAAGTGTAAGAAGATTTAAGGCAGCTTGGGAGCTGCCTTAAATCTCCCAAGTATTTATTCCTAACAGAATGACTCAAGACTTTGTTTTCTGAAGTTTTCTTTCCCTACTTATTGGTGATGACCATTAGTCAGGCGGTGTGGGGGACACTGAATGGCAGGGCAGGAACAAGTGAGCCCTGAAATCTTCGTGATTTATCACAGCCATGTTTCTTTTTCCCTCATGGAAATCTATGGAAGCTTCCCTCCATGTGTAGGCTCGGATGTCCAGGTTGTTTCTGACACCAGGTAGCATGGGGTATAATTGCTCTCTGGGTTCTTTGACTCTGCCACAGAAAAGAATTTCAGAGCAAGTTGCAGAGAGAATTTTAAAGTGCAGTTTATTAGAGAGAAGAAAATGACACATTCAAGAGAGAATGTGAGTGACCTTAAGGGAAAGGGCACATGCTTGCTGTTAGCAGAAAACTTTGTATATTGTCCAAAATGATGATTAAGCGACCTATTTCTAAGCTTAGCTTTGATCACAAGTGTCAGTTTTTTACTCTGAAGTTTACTTGTGCCATGAGGAATTTTTGAGCTAATAGGAAATGTTGCTGTTTAATTAAGTTTTCTCCTAGTGCTGCATACCTCTGTTTTCCTGGGATCTCTCTTCTATCCTGTTCTCGATCTTCATAGCTCATTAAGTTTTCTCCTAGAGCACTGTGCCTCAGTGTCCTCAGAAACTCCCTCCTGTCCTGTTCTCAGTCCTTGTAGCTAACGACCCCATATTCCAAGGTCGCGCTTGGATCTCAGTCAGCGTGTAGTTGTTTAAAAGAGTTATGTCCTGATGAGATGGTGCCCAGATGCCCAACCATCTGGTTTCCTAATGCCCAAACCCACCTGTGAGAAACTCGGTAACTCTAGCTAAACTACACTAGCAGTCCTGCCTCATTTCCATCTTGGGGCTCTTCACAAGGCTCTTCAAAGGCTCCCAGGGTCACAGCCATGGCACTTACATCTGCCTCTTCTACTTAAAATCCACTGACTGGAACTGTCACAGGGGTCCAACCACAGCAGGCAAGGAAGTAGAAGGATGGCTAGGATTTTCCCTTTCCCTGCAGTGAGCAAACCCAGTTTAGAGCCCCAGTCAAGGACAATTGCTAATCACTTTAGTAGCCAGGTCATGAGAACCTTTTTCTTATGAATTATGGTCATGCATGTATTTGATTGAGGCCTCTTTCATTTATTCATCCATTTGATAAATATGTATGGAGTATTCCCTCTCTGCTGGGCACTTCTAGACTATGTCAGTACATGAGGATATGTCAGTACATGAAGCAGAACAAAGCCACTACCTTCATCAAACTGGCGTTCAAGTGGGGTGTGGGAAAGATAGACAATTAACAACAAAATAAGAAAGTGATATATTAGGTATTGATGTGTGCAATGCAGAAATAAATCAGGGAAGGAAATTCAAGATGCAGGTGTGTGTGTGTGTGTGTGTTTTAAGGAAGCAGCTTAAAACAGGATAGTGGGTGCAGTGAGTGCAGTGAGTGCAGTGACTCATACCTATAATCCCAGGACATTGGGAGGCTGAGGTGAGGACCCCTTGAAGCTAGGAGTTTGGGACCAGCCTGGCAACATAGTGAGACCCCATCTCTACAAAAAATAAAGAATTAGCCAGGCATGGTGGTGCCCGTTGCTCCAGCACTTTGGGAGGTCAAGGCAGGAGGTATGCTTGAGCCCAAGAGATCAAGACCAGTCTGAACAATGTAGCAAGACCCCATCTGTACAAAAAATAAAAGTTAGGCAAGTGTGGTGGCACCTATAGTCCCAGCTACTTAGGAGGCTGAGGCAGGGGGATTGCTTGAGCCCAGGGGGTTGAGGCTAGGTGAGCCATGGCCATGCTATTACCCTCCAGCCTGGGTGACAGAGTGAAACCCTGGCTCTAAATTAATTAAATAAGATGGCAAGGGAAGATGCTTATGTAAAAGTGACATTTGAGCAGACACCCAAAGAATGCTGAGAGCTCTGGGGTGAAAGCCTTCTGAGACGGGGGAGTAGCCAGTGCAAAGCCCCTCAGGCAGGAGAGTGCCCAGCATGTTGTGGACAGTGAGAACATCAGTGTGTCTGAGGAGGGGAGTGTGGCGGATAGGGTCAGGAAGGTGGTGTGGTGGGATGTGCTGACTCGTAAGGGTCTTGTAACCCGAGCAAGGACTTTGCTTTGAATCCTGCTTGAAAACCTCCACTTTCTGGGAGCTAAGTGCTGGGCACACATGGACCTAAAGATGAGAACAACAGACACTGGGGACTCCTAAAGCAGGGAGGGAGGGAGTGGTGTGAGGGTCATTAAAGTACTAGTATTTATTATATTACATAAAATTACAACACCAAAAATATTTGGGGGCCATGTTTAAATTTGTACTGTTACACAGGTATCACTGTTTATGACTCTTATTATATTTTATAAGAGATACAGGTTGAGAACCCCTTATTCAAAGTGCTTGAGACCCACTGTTGGGGGAACAGTTTCAACAGAAGCCCACACCTCAGCATCACGCGGTATACCCATGTAACAAGTCTGCGAGTGGACTGCCTGAACTTTCCAATAAGTCTCTTTTTTCTTCCCAGCTCCCAGCACACACACGAGACCCTCTCAGCTCCCCTGCACAGGGTTGCTCAAGCTTCAGTCCACCTCTAAATCACCAGATTGCCAGGATGCACCCCATGGCATTCCTGAGGATGTGCCAGGTGCTAGACATAGTTTGAATGTCGGTGCCCCCTTCATTCTCGTATTGAAACTGAATCCCCAAAGCGGTAATATCAGGAGGGGAGAACTTGAGAGGTGATGACGTCCCAAGAGTGAAGCCCTCATAGATGGGATCAGTGCCCCTATAAAAGAGGCCCCAGACAGCTTGCTAAGACCCACCCACCAAGTGAGAGTGCAGCCCAAGGGAGCCAGCCTTGAACAGGGAGCACAGCCCTCACCGGACACCGAATCTACTTGTGCCTTGACCTTGGACTTCCCTCCTTAACCAGGCATTGGCTGGTTAAGCCATCCTGTCTGTGGGATTGTGCAACAGCACTGAGCTAAGACCTCAGGTGACATGGACATGTGGGTGGTGGGCCCACACCTTAGAACCACTGCCCCTGTGATACAAGCTCCCTCCCACTGTAGGCCTTCTGCTTCTCAGGAACACAGGCCTACTTCCTGGCCAGGAGCTGCTGTGAGATTCTGGAGGCTGCGTCAGAATGCAGATGCAGGCCCCTTAGTCCAAAAAGACACTGGGGCGGGGGGGGTGGAGAAGGAACTTAAATATAAAGCTTTTCCTTTTGAGGTACTTTAGAGGTCAAGCATCCAAAACCCCACATCTGAACTGTGCAGAGTCTGAAACCTGAGCACTGATGTAGCACTTGAAGGAAATGCTTGTTGGAGCATTTTAAATTTCAGATATTCCAATTTGGGATGTTTGGCTGCTAAGTAAGAAAAGTGCAAGTATTCCAAAATCTGAAGAAATTCCAGGCCCCAAACCCTTCTGGCCCTAAGCACTTCCAACAAACGGTTCTCAACCTGTATTTCTTATAAAATGTAATGAGTCATAAACAGTAATGCCTTTGTAACAATATGTAAACATGACCCCCGAATATTTTTGGTGTTGTAATTTTATATAATACAATACATACTAGTATTTTATATGACTGTGATATCGTGATTAATCTGGCTTGCTTTCCTGCAAATTCATTCACTTCTGACTTGTTTTTCTGCATACTTATGTATTGGGTCGTAAAATCGTGTACTTTAAACAACTGAATTTTCAGTCAATGTAATTGAAAGCAGTGGCAGTGGCAAATGCAAGGTCTCAAATGCAAGATCACAAATACTTTTTGATAAAATCTAACTTTGACAGTTAAAATCGACTGATGACACTGTTCAGGGAGAGGGGAAGATTGTTTCACAGGCCATGACAACACTGAGATACATTTCTTTTTTTTTTTTTTTTTGAGTTGGAGTCTCACTCTGTCGCCCAGACTGGAGTGCAGTGGCCGCTTCCAGCCACCGCAACCTCGACCTGCTGGGCTCCGGCGATCCTTCCGCCTCAGCCTTCCAAGTAGCCGGAATTACAGGCATGCGCTACCACGCCCGGCTGATTTTTTTTTTATTTATTGTAGAGATGAGGTCTCACTGCCCAGGCGGGTCTCGAACCCGCGGGCTCAGGCAATCCACTCACCTCAGCCTCCCAAAGGCGCGGGATTACTGGCTGAGCCACCGAGCCCGGCTGAGATACATTTCTGATAAATTATTTTGAAATATAAATTTTAATACATCTAGTAGTGATGATTTCTCTAGAACTGTTTTCTTTTTTTTTTTGAGTTGGAGTCTCACTCTGTCACCCAGACTGGAGTGCAGTGGCCGCTTCCGGCCACCGCAGCCTCGACCTGCTGGGCTCCAGCGATCCGTCCGCCTCAGCCTTCCGAGTAGCCGGAATTACAGGCATGCGCTACCATGCCCGCCTGATTTTTTGATTTATTGTAGAGATGAGGTCTTGCTGCCCAGGCGGGTCTCGAACCCGCGGGCTCAAACAATCCACTCACCTCAGCCTCCCAAAGGTGCGGGATTACAGGCTGAGCCACCGAGCCCGGCTTAGAACTGTTTTCTAAAAAGCTTTGACTCTTCATACAAATCAGTTTTGTGGAAATCTGAATTTAATTTTATATGTACATTTTAATATTAATTAATATTTCTTCTGAAAGTTCCTGTAACTTGCAGAAGTCATACCAGAAACCAACAGTGGCTTTGTAATTTTTATATAATTCAAGGTTCCTACTTAGGGTTCCATTAATGCCACTGTATCTTCAATACAAATTCAATACAAATTCAATTCAAATACAAGGAAAATTAATTTTAAAATTGGCTGTTAATTGCAGGGTTAACCTGAGGCTTTGCATGAATACGGTGTTCTTTTCTGTTGAGTAGGACAGTCTTTACATTTAGTTTAAATTTAAGCCTGTGGATATTTGGCTGGCAGTGGTGTAAGTTTCCCAAGCCAGAATGTCTAAACTCCTTGAAAAATTTCAGCAACTCCCTGATAGGCTTTACTGCAATGTCCACCCTTGTTTTGTAATAATTTACCAGTAAATGTTGCTACCTGTCAGCTTTCCTGTCCCGAGCCTCACACTAGAGAGTTCATATTTGTGCGTGCGCTGCAGGGACAGGCTCGGAGACTCACAGGCAAGCCAGCTCCTGACACAAAACCCCTGCTGTCCCTCGGGAACCACTCCCTTGCTCACGGCTGCCACTGCTATGCTGCAGCTGCCGCCACCACTCCGGGCCCAGGTCCCAGCCCGGCTGCCCCTCAGACCCTCGAGATGCCCAAGATGGCCCTAGGTGTGTGCCTGCACAGACAGCCAGGCCATCTGCTAGCTCATGCCTGTGGACTTGAGTTTGTACACTATCACACATGTACACTAACACACATGTGAATACTAATGTCCAGCATCTCTGCTCATGTGCACATGTTATTGTCCCATCTGACTTCACAAGTTCAGAGATAAAATTGCTGAGAATTTCAGCAGTAAACCAACATCCCGTCCCTTCTGAGGGTGAGCCCTCTGCACCCAGGTTGGCTTCCCACCACATGAGTCCTGCCCTTGAACTGAGCGACTCAGCCTAACTTTGCCTGCGGAGCATTTCTATGACTTTCTAGCAACATATCACACAAACTTGTTTTGTGTCTGTTTTTTCCACAAGATTAAGGGTCAACAGACAACGGCCCATGGGTCGAATTCAGCCTGCTATGTTCTTTTATATATGTTTAAGGTGTACAATGTGATATTTTACATCTACACAGTGATGCTGTTATTATGGTGTAGGAAATTAACAGGCCTGCCATCTTATATGATTGCCTTTCTTTCTTTGTGACGAGAGGAGCTAAATGCAATGCAATATTAACCCCAGTCCTCGTCCTACACTATGTCTCTAGATTTATCCATCCCTCATCAGTGGCAACCTTGTACCCTTTGTCTACCTCTTCTCATTTGCTTTCCCTCCCCTGGTAATTCCCATTCTACTCTCTGCTTCTAGGTATCCAACTTTTTTTTCTTTTTGCTGCCTGTTGTATAATAAAGTTTTTTTAGAACACACTGACACTTATTTGTTTACACCTTGTCTACAGATGTTTTCATATCACAACAGCAGGGCTGAATAGAGTGGCAAGGAATGTCTGGTTCACAGCCTAAACACCTGCTGTCAGGTCCTTTATGGAGCAAGTCTGGTGATGCCTGCGCTACACTCTTTGTACCCGAAGGCAGGGTCCACTCTTGTGTCCCTGGTGCCCAGAGCAACACCTGGCACCTAGAAAATGCTCAGTCAAGCCTTGCTGAGAAAAAGGAATGAAAGAAGAAATGTATCTTTGAAGAGGTGAGTCTTTTTTGAAGCAACTTATTTTATCTAAAAGAAAATCACGTAAATTTTGTATGACTCCATTTGGGGGGAAGGGGGTTTACAATTCCTTACTGTGAAATCAACTTTCTGGGGAAATGTGGGATGGCTGACCTGTGACTTGGCCTGCCCTCTGGCATAGCACCACACACCTCAGGTTGAGAAGCTTGGACACTGACAAGATAGCCGTGGTCATTCAGTAAGTATGTACTGTGCCAAGCATGGGCAAGGCATGGCCACAGAAATGACAACAGCTCCACTATGTCTGACCCAGTAGGTCTATAGAGCCCACAGACCAAAGGAAAAAAGCTCACAAATACATAGTATTTACGAATACCCATCTGTAACTGTATGACGAACTGTGTTAAGTATAAAGGTTAATGTCTGGGTCAAGTGTTGGGCGTTCAAAGTCAGGTAGCTTCATTTGGGCTGCAGGACCACAAAGGCTTTGTCCAGTTGTCTCTGGTCTCAGATCTGATCCCTGACCCAGCTGTGCTCTGTATCCAGAGGCCTGGTCCCTGTGAACGACATTTCCGTGGCAGCCCTGCCAACTGCTCTTTCTAGACCCCATGGGAGTGGGGGGAGAGCATGGAGAGAGGAGGCAGGTCCAAGAAGGAGCCAGGATATTTTGTCTCTCTCTCCAAACCTCAGTTTCCTCACTTGAACTGTGGAAAAAGCAATCCTGTCTATTTCACAGGTTTTTTTTTTTAATGATAACGAAACGAAACAAGCCATACAAAATGCTTAACACCATACTTGATAAATAACAAGCATTCAAAGAATAGAGCTATCGTTGCTTTAAGCCTTGTTCAGGGAAGTAGGAATGAGTGCTGTGATCGATTGGTAATGTCTGCTGAGGATGAAGGGTGAGAGAGTTGAGCTCGGTGCAAGGAACGTTTACCCCCCATGGCATATTGAAACTGTATTGTGGAGACAGGACAATGGATTGGCAGACTCCAGTGAGGGACTGGGAGAAATCAGAGGCCTGGGATGGGAATCCCAAGAGCACACACAGTCAACACACAGAAAGAAGAGGTTCAGGAAGAAAAGATGGCGGATTCATCTGTGAACAATGGTGTAGGGAACTTTTCAGCTGCAAAAAAAAAGGGAAAAAAAATCCACAATGACACACTCAGACTTCAACAGACAGAATTTTAAATTCAGGGGGTACGTGTGTAGGTTTTTTACCTGGGTATATTGTGTGATGCTAGGGTTTGTGCTTCTATTGGACTCATCAGCCAAATAGTGGCCATGATGCCCAGTGGACAGTTTTTCAACCCTTGCGTCCCCCGCCCCATAGAAATTTCCAGTGTCTGGTGATTCTGTCTTTATGTCCATATGTGCCCATCATTTAGCTCTCAAAGTGAGAACACATGGTATTTGGTTTTCTGTTTCTGTGTTAATTCACTGAGGACAATGACTTCCAGCTGCATCCATGGTGCTGAAAAAGACGCAACTTCATTCTTCTTTATGGCGCATAGCACTCCATGGTGTATGTGGATCACATTTTCTTTATCCAATCCCCCACTGATGGATACCTAGGTTGACTGCATGTCTTCTATGGTGAATAATGCCACCAACAGATGCAGGCAGGTGTCTTTTTGATGTAATAATTTCTTTTCCTTTGGGTAGATCCCAGTAGTGGAATTGCTGGGTCAAGTGGTAATTCTGGTTTTGGTCCTTTGAGAAGTCTCCAAACTGCTTTCCCCAGGAGCTGAACTAGTGGAGTGGAGATTGCTGATGGAGATGCATGAACGTACAGTGAGTTCACAAGGTAAACCATCTTAGCGGCTGCACCTTGGCCTCCTGGAGGATTGGGAAGCCGTGCAGACCACAGCGAGGCTGAGGCTGGAACCCAGCCTCCCTGAAGAAGGGAAGCCATTGTTCTCTGTCCTCGGCTTCGCTGTTCTACCTGCTCAAGGCTCTTCCTGTTCCTATCCTCCTGCTTTCTGGCTTTCCCCTCTTGTCTCTGTTTCTGTGGCTATGTTTTCTGTCTTGTGCTCATGAGATACTGGAGAGCTGGGCGAGGAGGAGCCAGAGTGTTTCTCTTCTCTCTGAATGTGTTTTCTCACTTATACAGTGGAAAAAGCAATCATATATATAGTTTGCAGGATTTTTACGAGAATTAAGTAAGGCACACAAAATGCTTAACACAGTACTTGATCAATAATAAGGCTTCAAAGAATAGATCTGTCATTGCTTCCAACATTGCTGAGGGAAGTGGGAACGAGTGCAGGGATGATCTAACCAGACATCTTCTACCCGGTAAGCTTCACACCTGGGCAGTGTCCTCAACTGGACACCTGACGGTCTCCCTGGGTCTGGCACACACTGGATGCCTTTGATGGGCACAGCAGCCATGGCCGGCATGGCAATTTCACTGGAAGTGCAGCCAAGGTCCCCCTTCTTGGAAGGAGCTGTGTACCCAGGAGGCGCCATGACCGGGCTGGTGAGAAGGCAAATTGGGGGTGTCAGCGGGGTCTCCATGAAGCTGAAAGGGTAAGACTGGGTGTGTCTGAGGGAGCATTGAGGATACTGAATTATTTTTGATGTGATACTTTACATATGACTCTGCTCATACAAGATCAATATGTGTCCAAGTTGTAGGGCAAAGAAACCAGATTATTTATGAAAAAGAATGTTCTTTCAGTGGGCCCAGAAAGGTAGATGGCTTGCAGAGGTAGAGATTTCACTATGTCCCATATGGAAACTTTCTTAGTTTCTTAGAGGAACACCTAGGAAATTAGCTTGGGAGGGTGGGTGTGGTGGGTTAAGATTTTCTTACCGCATTGGGAGTAAAATATTCTACAGCTCAGGGAAACCGAGAACAGCCTGAGACTCTGTGATTCTTCCTAGAACTTCTCACAGTCAAGCACCCATCACACGCCCTGGGGCTAGGGTTCCGGGCTCACAACACACATATATGGGGGACACCCTCCAAAACCAGAACTATATATGTCTTTTGGAGGAGAGGCCTCTTGTAGTCCAGGCTTCTCCTGCCAGCTGAGTGTTCTAGGAACTCATTGGCATCCATGGACCAGCTAGCATTGCCTTGAGAGGATGCGTTTGACTTCGGTGAATTTTTTTTGGAAAATCGTTCAATGCATTTGCCTATTTCATGATGGGTGATTTACGAGGTGCCCACACCACACAGAGTGTTCAGCAGTTTTTGACCCAAAACAGCATGACCCCCGTGTCCCACCCTCCCTATTCACCAGATTTGGCCCTGAGTGGCTTTTTTTTGGTCTCCCCAGTCAAAAAAGTTCTCAGAGGGAAACGTTTTGTTGATGTGGAAGAGGTAAAACAAAAAACAGCAGAAGCACTAAAAGGCATTAAAATGGATGAGTTCAAAACCTGTTTTGTGCAATGGAAAAGCATCTCAATACATTTATTGCATCAAACAGAGTATTTTGAAGGCGAGTAAAGTTTAAACATGTGAGAATAAATACACAGTCTTTTTATAAATAAATTCTGGGTTTTTTGGATTCCCTTCTTGTAGAGTCCAAGGATAAAGACACTCACTCACCCATATTAGTGTCTTTAACAAAGAAGAGAGAGGGAGAGAGAGAGAGAAAGGAGCTAGAGAACCAAGAACATGAAATGAAACAAAGCTATTGTTTGGAGAAGCTATGACTGGTAGAGACATACACAACTCTTAGGGGCGGTGGACACTGGTTCCTCAAGTCCCAGACAAGGACGCACAGCACAGGACGTCTCTCCATGCAGCCACTTCCATGAGGCAGCATATGCGCTTTCCTTTTCATTCTTGTTTTTTTTTTTTTTTTTTTTTTTTTTTTTGAGCTGGAGTCTCACTGTCGCCCAGACTGGAGTGCAGTGGCTGCTTCCGGCACCCCAGCCTCAACCTGCTGGGCTCCGGCGATCCTTCTGCCTCAGCTTTCCAGGTAGCTGGAACTACAGATGCGCGCTACGCCTGGCTAATTTTTTGATTTATTGTAGAGATGAGGTCTCGCCTGCCCAGGCGGGTCTTGAACCCACGGGCTCGGGCAATCCACTCACCTCAGCCTCCCAAAGGCATGGGATTACAGGCTGAGCCACCAAGCCCAGCTCCTTTTCATTCTTAAGGGAGAACATTCCAGCACTCCTTTTCATTCTTAAGGGAGAACATTCCAGCACTCAGCCTTCTCTGAGGATAATTTAAATAAAAAATAATGAATATCACTAATACACCAGAAGTGAAAATTTTAAAATATTTTCTAAATTCTCTCATTTTTCTCCCTCATTATATAAGTACTTTTATCATTCGAATTCACGGGCATATGCAGTTTTTATGTCATTGTCATCAGAAGCCCATGGGCTCACCACGCAGACCTCCTGGCTGGAATGCTGACTCCAGCACTTGGCATCTGTGTGATCTGGCAAGTTACCTCACCTCTCTGGGCCTCAGTTTTCTCATCTGAGAAGTGGGGATGACCATGATACCTACCCGAGGATAAATGAGAGTCCTGGTCAATGCCTGGCAGCACTCAGTGGTCACTGTGATGGCTGTCCAGCGTTAAAATTGGGGCGCTCTGTGGTCCCCTGGGAGGAGGGTCGAGCAGGAAACCTGTGTTTCCTCCCAATTTCTCCCTCTTCCATGGCAGTGTGTTCCGTGGCTCCTTCCTCTGGCAACCCATCCATACACAATCCAAGAGGAAGGAAGTAACACACACAAAATATTAAGTGAGTGCCTAGTGTGTGCTGGAAGAGCTACCAGGAGAGAGGCCCGGCCTCACTCAGGGCTGTGTAGAATGCCTGCTGTGTACTGTCTGAACCAGCACTGCACAAGGTGGCCATAATGTTTTCCGTGCAGTGGAGGATTCTGCTTCTCAGGAAGGTTACAGTTATGATTTAAGCCCAGCCCCAGGACCTCAGAGTGTGACTGGGTCTAGAGGTCGGACCTTTAAAGAGGTGACTGCATCAGAATGAGGTCCTTAGGGTGGGCCCACATCCTACCTCCCACTCACGTCCTTCTTATTGGTGTCCTCATAAGAGGAAATTTGGACACCAGGATTGCACACACAGAGGGAAGACCATGAAAGGACGTGGTAAGAAGGCAGCTGTCTGCAAGTCAAGAAGAGAGGCTCAGAAGAACCCAGACCTATGAGACCTTGACCTTGGACTTCCAGCCTCTAGGACTACTGCCAAGCCTCTCCTGCAGTGATCATGCCACTGCACTCCAGCCTGGATAACAGAGTGAGACACTCCTACTCAAAAAAAAAAGTTACTTAACTATAATAGTTTACTAGGGCCAGCATAACAAAATATCACAGCCTTGACCTCCTGGGCTCAGGCAATCCTCCTGCCTCAGCCTCCTGAGTAGCTGGGACTACAGGCATGTGCCACCATATCCAGATGAGTTTTTAATAGAGATGAGGTCTCGTTATGTTGCCCAGGCTGGTCTTGAACTCCTGGGCTCAAGCAATCCTCTTGCCTCGGCCTCCCAAAGAGCTGAGATTACAGGCGTGAGCCGCCATGCCTGGCACGCTATATAGCTTTTAAAAGCTCAGAGGGTATTTGGCCTTAAAAAGGAATGAAACTCTGACACATGCTGCGATGCAGATGAACCCCGAGGACATGACCCTGAGTGAAATGGCCAGTCACAAAAGACAAACACTCTGCGATTCCGTGCACGTGGTAATGAGGCTAGTCAAAGTCATAGAGACAAAAGGTGGAATGTGGGGTTCCAGGACTGAGGAGGCGTGAGGAGTCATAATTTAAGAAGCGCAGAGTTCCAGTTTTCTAAGATGAAGAAAGTTCTGGAAACAGATGGTGGAGACAGCCGCTTGACAATGTGCCTTTCTTAAAGTCTCTGAACTGCACGCGTAAATGTGGTTAAAATGATAAATTGTGTGTTGGGCATATTTTACACAGTAAAAAACTCACTCATTCGTTAACAAGTTCAGGAGGCTCCCATGTGCTGTTAAATTCAGTCGGTGGCTCAGTCTGTAATCTCAGCACTTTGGGAGGCCGAGGTGAGTGGATTGCCTGAACTCGCGGGTTCGAGACCAGCCGGGCAACTTGGCGAGACCTTGTCTCTACAATAAATAATAATAATAATAAATTAGCTGGGTGTGGTAGCACATGCCTGTAGTTCTGGCTACATGGAAGTCTGAGGCAGAAGGATCGCTGGAGCCCAGCAGGTCGATGCAGGGGTGGCCGAGCATGCCACTGCACTCCAGCCTGGGTGACAGAGTGAGACTCCAACTAAAAAAAAAAAAATTCAGTCACACCAACATCTTGACTAATTGCTTTTTTGGGATGAAGGAAAGGCATTGAGGAGGAGGAGGGGCGAGGGGAGGCAGGGTTCAGGGGTGAGCAAGACCTATAACTCTCCTGTGCTGTCTGCATCTGTGTCTACAGGTGAAGGCCAGTGTTGCAAAAGACTACCACAATTGCCTTATCAATACGATCATGGAGAGGAGTGGGCGTCCAGGTAATGGATTGGATCCCTGAGAGTTTTTTCTTTTAATGACTTCTTCCATTCTTGTTTTCCAACTTTGGGGTCTGTTCCTCATCACACACACACACAAAGAAAATAACTCTTCAGTGGTGCCCAAAGCTCTTTCCAGATTCTTCCACAGTAACAAAAACATCAACACAGCCTTTCCTAGTGGCTACCGCGGCTTTGCTGATTCTCTGCATCTGTTCCTTGCCATCTCCAAGCCCTGAGGTTTGGGCCCTCAGTGTCTGCCCTTCAAGTGAAGTGTTTCTAAAGATGACACATAATACCCATCGTGCCCTGCTGTGGAATTCCTGAGGGCTGAGGCAGGGGCCGGTGGGGACAGAGAGAGTGTCCAGGCCCACTTCTTAGATGTGTTCCCAGAAAGACCAACATTTCTATTTGGTGGGAGAAAATCCCACCCAAAACGCACTGCTGGTAAGACACAGTCTTTGCAGAAAGACACTGAAGGGTCTCCCACTGGCCAAATCAGGAAAATGTGGGCTTCAAAGTAAATAATAGGCCAGGCGCGGTAGCCCACATCTGTCATCCCAACACTTTGGTAGGTTGAGGCAGGAGGAGCACTTGAGTCTAGAAGTTCGTGATCAGTCAACATAGTGAGACCTCGTTTCTATAAAAAATAAAAGTAAAAAATTTATCCAGACATTGTGGTACATGCCAGTGGTCCCAACTACTTGGGAGGCTGAGGAAGAAGGATTTCCGGAGCCCTGGAAGTCTCTGAGCAGAGATCACTGCACTCCAGTCTGGGCAACAGGGTGAGACTTAGACTCAAAATATAAAAACAATGTAAATCATGACGGAAGAAGCACATTGTAGTCCATCGAAAGCAACATGAAGCCACAAGTCCACATACCTGAGTAACTAAATGGAAAGATCAATGAAAAATAGGGTATTTGGATGTTTTTAAACCTCTTCCCCACAGAACACTTATTAATTACAAAAAGTAACTCTGCAGTGGAAGGGCGGGTCAACGCCTCCGTGATCAGGAGATCCAAGAGGGCATCATCAGCAATGGGACAAGCTGAGCTCACGTGCCACCTGATGGCAGTGGGAGGACCCCAGTGTCACATCAGCAACTCCTGCCAGAGATGCACAGCATGGATCTGGTCATGGAGAAACAGACAAACCCAAACGGAGGGACAAGTTCTGCAACACACTGGCCTTGACATTTGCAGGAACATCAGGGTCTCGAAAGACAAAGACTAAGGAACTGTTCCAGACAGGAAATACAAAGACAGACAACCAGCTGGGCCTGGGGTCTGGACTGGAGTTTCTGCTGTGAAGGACATCACTGGAACAAAATTGCTTAGAGGATAGACATAGTGGTGCCTCAGTGCTCACTTCCTCATCTGAGTGGTTGAAGTGTGCCTGGGCAGGATAGAATCCTTGTTTGGAGGAATTATAACTAAATAGTCCCAGTGACTCGGGAGGCTGAGGCGGAAGGACTACTGGAGCCTAGGAATGTGAGACTAACCTGGGCAACAAAGTGAGATCTTGTCTCTACAAAAGGTAGAAAAATTAGCTGGGTGTGGTAGTGCATGCCTATAGACCCAGCTACTTGGGAGGCTGAGGAGGGAGGATTGCCTTAGCCCACGAGGTCAAGGCTGCAGTGAGCCATGATCACATCTCCGCACTCCATCCTGGGTGAAACATTGTCTCAAAAAAAAAAAAAAGTTAGCTAATCAGTACTCTGTTGGATGCGAATCATAAGACTTTCGCTCACTTACCCCAGCTGGGTTTTGACTTGACAGTCCTTGACCCACCCTCCGTACCCCATTTTTTTGGCTGACGCTGTACCTCCATGTGAAAGGAAAAAGGAAAGAACTGCCAGGTTCTTTCTGGAAAGGCTTGTATGGTTTCCCACTCTTTTACGAACAGAATTGGGCAATGAGGTGGAGGTTTCGAGGAGAGACTAAGGTCAGCTCCTAAACAGATGACTGGGTTTAAATCTCGAGTCTCCTCTGACTAACCGTGTGAGGCTGGAAGTGCTTCTTGATGTCTCTGAGCCTCACCATCCGCATCCATAAGATGGGGTGGTATGAATAGTGCCCAGCCCACAGGGCAGTCGAACGACTCACAAACTGCCAACAGCTGTACCTGGCTAGTGGTCGCTGTTTTGGGCCATCATTGATACCAAAATAAACAGGGAGGCAGCCTTCGAGGGCGACAGAAGGTTTTTTAGGCACTAGGTGGGGGCAGCTTCCTCCCCACGAGGGGAAGAGTCCTCTGTGATGGCGGCACGGAGTAATTACAATGGAAAAACAACCTCTTCCAAGGCTGACGTGGACTCCCTGTGACATTTTAATCTCTGAGTAATAGATTCCATGGCCTGCAGAGCTGTGATTTTTGCGTTTATTGCTTTTTCCTCCTCTCTCCCAGACCAGGATTCCGCCCCCTCGCGGCTGTGGCCTGCCTCCAGCCCCCGCGAACCGTTTCTAGGCAATCCCCATTCCCAAGCTGGGCTCCTCACTTGACTCAGGCAAGGAGGCTTGAGGCCCCAGGGAGATACACTGCTTCTTGGGGAGTGGTGAGAACCTACTGTGTGCGCTGCCAGTCACATCGCGTTCTGTGCTTATAACTGCTGTAAGGCAGACACTGTAGTGATCTCTGTTCCAAGTGGAAGAGAGGGGTTCCACACATGGGCTTTGGAGTCAGGGAGCCCAGGTCTGGCTTTGTCACTTGCACACTCACTATGAAACATTAGTTTCAGGCTGAGTGCACAGCTCTTGCCTGTAATCCCAGCACTCTGGGAGGCCAAGGCAGGAGGACTGCTTGGGACTGCCAGGTGTTTGACAACATAGTAAGCTTGGACAACATAGTAAGATCCTGTCTTTACAAGAAAACGTAAAAATGAGCCAGGTGTGGTGGTACATGTTTGTAGTCTCAGCTACTTGGGAGGCTGAAGCAGGAGGACTGCTTGAGCCCAGGAGTTTGAGGCTGCAGCGAGCTATGATTGTACCACTGCACTTCAGCCTGGGTGACAGTGTGAATTCTGTCTATTAAAAAATAAAATAAAAACAAAAAAAGACTATTTCCTTATCTCTAAGTGAAAGGGACAACAATAATGGTGACCTAAGAGGGTTGGTGGGAAGACTGAGTTAAGTCCTACATGTAAAATATGTGGATAGCCCCAGAGACAGCACGTGCTCAGTACGTGCTCATCACTGTCACTGTCATGATTTAGGGTTGAAAAGAAGCTGAGACACACGGTAGTTATAGTTCCTGTTTTTCAGGCGAGGAGCCACTGATATACCAACCTCTAAATTCATCTTTTTCCTCCTGCACATGGCGCTGGCCCCTCCGTGGCCAAGACTGCACCCCCTGCCTTCCATAGTCATAGAGGTTTAGGTGCCCGTATGGCCACCCAGCCAAGGCCACATTTCCTAGCCTTCCTCGTGGCAGAATGTGGTCGTGTGACAACCTTGCTCCTGGGATGTGCATGGCGGTGACATCTGCAGCCTCCTTCTCTATGGGAAGGGCCTGCTTTCCTGGCCTCCTTCTCTCTTGAATTGATGACATGGACTTCACATAAGAAGGATACAAATGTCTCTCTCGTTTGAGCCGCTGTATTTGAGTCTCTGTTGCAGCAGCCAAACCCATGGAGAGAGGGAACAGTTGGTTTGTAGGAACAGGACTCTGACTAGGCTTTGGGACACCTGGCTCTGGACCCCACTTGCCTCACGGCCACAATACTTATTTTCTTCTGTATCTCCTGACATTCTGCCAGCAACTGTGCAAACTGTGGGCACCAAGGGACGGCTGGAACATAGCCGCAGAGGTCATCGACGAATCTACAGCTCGGCGATGCTGTCACGCTCACCTTTATGACAGTAAGCCCCCTAAGAGAGAAGTGGGGACTCAGCTCAGAGGCAGGCCAGGGCTTTTAAACAATGGCCCTGAAGGTCCCAACCGTTTTATGGGTTCCAACTCTGTGACCATTGTGGGCAAAATGCTCAAAACCATTCTGGGTGTGGAGATACTTCCTAGTCACAAGTCTTTGGCGAGATAGTGAACCTCAGCACCATTGTCAGATGGAAATGGTGGTAGAGAGGTGGTGAAATTGGAAAACACTTGTTGAGTACTTGATGCTGTATCTGATATTGAGGAGGCACTCGGGCAACATGGAAAATGACAATGACCACAATGATGACAACGATGATGATGACAAGGCAAAGGCTTGATTCCCCACGTCCTGGGAAGTGACTGTGACGTAACCTGCCAAGCAAGGCCTTCTGAAGGGTGCCCGTCACCAGGACTCTGCTCTCCACATGTGCTGTGACGGCTCATTGAGGCTGTGTGTGTCAAGACACTTTTTTAAAAGGGTGGTGTGGTAGTGAGGTGACTTATTCACCAACATTCAGGTTTCAGCAATCCACCCTGCACGCCTTGGCCTCTGATCACTCTCCTTGTCTTTGCAAGTTCCCATGGGTGACTGCTGCTGTGTGGTAATGCTGTATTGTTAATTCTGGGAGCTTATGGTATTGGTCTGTGATCCTCTAGTCTCATGGCCACTGGAATCTGTCCACATACAGACATAATTAATCAGAAAGAACAAAGAAGAAAAAACACAGGAGAAGAAATTTTAGTCTAATAGCTATACCATATGGCCTCTCTATATTTGGTTATTCATAACAAATTGGCACTTTTGAAAAATATGCTGACTCTCAACATAAGGTACTGTGAATACGTATGATATATATGGTATATATGCCTTAGGATCACACAGTAGTGGTTATGACCCTGTTTTGCAGGTGAGGAAACTGATTCAGAACAGCCAAGTAACATCCTAGGTACACAGAGGCTGATCTACTATGAAACCAATAAAGTTTAAGCTCAGACCCCTTATGCACACAAGCCTCTCCAAAGGCCCTGTATTGATTTTGAAGCCATGTGATTCTATTCCTTTTCTTAAAATGTCCCCAAAATTGTATCAGCTGCAAGTCCTACAAAATCTGGATCCATCCTTGCAGATTGAATAGATACAGGATACAGAATTTGAACAGAAGTCAAATTTCAATTGAGTTTAATTTAAATGTATTGTAATTTATTAAGATAGCAGTTTGGACACATGAAAATATGCCAGTGGACAATTGTTGGTCCATGAGGTTGGGACTGACATCTCCTGGTGGTATGCCCCAATGACATGCTGGATAAGTCTTGTAACATCAGTCCATTGGCATCAGCACTTCCTGCTGGTTCAAGGCACCATGCTGTGAAATCCCTTGGCTTTACAGAGCATATTTTCTCTGACACGCTCAGAGATTGCATTCATTCTTCTTATGGGGCAAAGTCATCACCTTCATGTATCAATTTCTAATCAAGCTGAGAAAGCAAACGTCTTAAAGGGGGAGTCAGGGCAGAAGACACGGGACTAGTCTGGAGCACACAGGAGACACCCTCCGGGAGCCCCATGTCATGGCTCAGTGATGTGTTGAATGATGGCGCCAGGCAGCTTGCCTTTCACACATGGATAATTCTTCACCTGTCCCCAGTATGTTTCCCAGCCTGAAAAGGTCTAATGATCTCACTTCTGGTTTTTTTTTTTTTTGAGTTGGAGTCTCACTCTGTCGCCCAGACTGGAGTGCAGTGGCACGATCTCGGTCACCGCAGCCTCGACCTGCTGGGCTCTGGCGATCCTTCCGTCTCAGCCTTCCAAGTAGCTGGAACTACAGGCGCACGCTACCACACCCGGCTAATTTTTTGATTTATTGTAGAGATAAGGTCTCACCAAGTTGCCAGGCGGGTTTCAAACCAGCGGGTTCAGGCAATCCACTTACCTCAGCCTCCCAAGGCGCGGAATTACAGGCTGATCTCACTTCTTGCCTCACATCATCAATCATGGGTTATTTTCCTCATCTCCTCAGAACATCCCATCTTTCAGACCAAGGACTGGCCCCGGGGGAGAACATGGAAAAGGGGAGACAGGGGCCCTCCTCTGAGGGAACAAGATATGAGGATGAGAAAGGATTTGCACGGCCACCTTTGCCTCCCCTGTGAACCTCAGTTCTGCTGATGTTGAGCTGAATGTTTGTTGATGACACCAACCTTATCCCTTGGGATGGTTACCTGGAGGACTGGGGGCTTCTCTTCCTCTCTCATCTACTTCCACAGGGAATTCACTGCCTGACAACCTCCTCACATGGCCTAAATCACCTCTAGAGCTTCGCTGGCAGAGAAAAACAAACTCACTTGAAGTTTCTGATTCACTCCTTCTCAACTCTGGGAAACATGCCATCTGTACACCTTGAGTGTCATGGTCTCTCCTTGACTTATCAATAAGATGTCAGCGAACTACAGTATGACTCACATTCAAAACAAATCTCAGGGTGTTAAAAACAGGGAGGTGTGGTTTTCTTTATCCCTTCAGAGAAGAGATAAAACTAATCCTGTTTTCTTTTTCCAGGAAAGCAGGGTGAAGGTTGGGTAAGGAGATGGGTGGAGGACAAGCTGCAAGTGACACTTCTGATCCTATGCCAACCACTCCAAGCTTGGAAAAGGCACATCGAGAAAACACAGACATGCTTGATGGGTCTCTGTGAGGGCCTCAAAGGAGGCCATGGCCTCTGGGTGGTCATCTACCTTGTCCAACTTCCCCCTTGGAGTCAAAGCGGGATGTTAATGTAATGCACAGGCTTCCAGAGCAACTATGGGAGGGGGACAGTTCTTACTATTTGACAAGGCTCTGAAATTCTGATCAATCAGAAATGGAATTATAGATAGACCAACTTTTTTTCTACCTCTTTAGCATTAAAAAATGCATCAATTAAGACATACACATGGGAAACAAGAAATTGAGTTTATAGTATCAAATAGTCTTCTGTCTTACTTCTGTCTATGCTGGCTCTTAAAAAAAAATTTTTTAAAGATCATTTCTCTTTTTAAATTTTAAAGTTTTTAAATGTTCTGATGGTTGCCTCCATATTGGGAAGTAATTTACTATCCTGACCTTCCATGATTTATCAACTTTATATGTTGATGTCTTGTCAGGATAAATGAGAGTTTGGCTCATTAAATTCCTCCTCTAATCCTCTCACCCTTCACAAAGTTACATTTGGTGCTTTAAAACACCATCACTGGACTTTTATTTATCTTATTATATCTTATTTTCTGTAACCAATTCTTGCTATTTCATGCAGAAAAAAAATATTTATTTTTTGGAAGGACAAATACCCACGGAATCAAGGAAGTTGCAGAGTTAGGCTTCAGAAAAGCCAGGAATAAGGGTTGTCCTGGGATTTAAGGAGCAAGAATGAATGCATTGTCTCTTTGGGGCAGTGCCCAGGGTGAATTAGTAAGGATTATTTACTGACTAGGAAGAGAGAGCCAGACTGGCTTATCTTGAGCCACATGGGTACTCATTGGCTGGAGCATGTGGGGTGTGGACTGATATATTCACAAAGACTTCATGTGTTGGGGACAGGAAGTGACCCAAAGGGAAGTCACAGTGCTGTTCCTAGGAGACAGGAGGAGGGATGCTGACACTCACCTCCTCACATAGTAAGATACCATACATGACATTGTTGTTACTGAAATGCCAGAGATTTGGTCAAGGTCCCACTGCTTGCCCTACAGAAAGCCAATTGCTTAAACAAGTATTGCTGGGGAAGAAGGCTTTTTATTCAAGGGGATATCAGCCAAGCAGAATGGACGATCACTTTCAAATCTGTCTCCCAACCTGCTGAAATTGGGGGGTTATAAAGTGGCAGAAGGAATGTAGCTACCTGTAGGAAAACAGGAATTAGGGAGGGGTGAGGAAAAGGAGTTGGTAAACAGGAATTAGGGAGGGGTGAGGAAGAGGAGTTGGTGAACCGGAATTAGGGAGGGTTCTGGTATCTCACTGCCTGGATGGGGTGATCTAATGAGTTTCAGTTCCTTGATACACTACAACCCTGAGGGTCAGTTTCCTGAGAAAGGGACTCAGATAAAACAGATGTAAGTTTTAAGCTAAAGCAGGGTCCATTTCTATGTTTATTAAACAAACAAAAAATCCTGCGACCGTTAGTTCTATGGGAAAGCTCAGCAGGTGTCATTGTCACTCCTTCCTTCCTTTCACCTCTTCTTTCTGACTTTTCTCATTTAAATGTGTAGTTGTACACTAAAAAGATTCACAAAATTATATCCTTTTTTGTGCATGCTTTGTCTTTTTGTTGATCTTTAAAAATTAAAAATCATTAGGCAGTTTTTACAGCAGTGTCTTTCTGGTGAGAAGAGTAGTATTCTAGGATTGTATCTATCTTCTCATCACTTCTTACTTTTCCAAATTTCTAGTTGCCTTCTTGTCTTTACCTGTGGTTGTGCTCCCAAGGTCTCAACTATACTACCTAGTGTGGAAGCTCCTTTCTCCCCAGAGCCCTCCTCTTGGAACTCTCCATTTCCCCCTCACTTAGAAGGATTGCCTCCTGGGACTGATGAATAGTTGTTGTTTCCCTTCCTTCAGTTCTCCTCTAAGGTGGGCACATTATTCCCTGAATATCATGACTTCCTCTTTCTTGATCTGTGCATCTTCTCAAGTAACTCCCAGATACGGATGGGAGTTACTTGAAAAGATGCACAGATCTGAGTCCTGTGAGTCTAAAGACAGCTCTTTTTCCTCCATTATTTAATGACATTTTGTCTGGAGTAGAGTTGAAGTCAAAGACAATTTTTTTTCAGTCTTAAAGACATGGTTCCGGTCAGGCTCGGTGGTTCAGCCTGTAATCCCAGCACTTTGGGAGGCCAAGGTGAGTGAATTGCCTGAGCCCATGGGTTCGAGACCTGCCCGGGCAACTTGGTGAGACCTCGTCTCTACAATAAATCGAAAACTAGCCAGGCGTGGTAGCGTGCACCTGTAGTTCTGGCTACTTGGAAGGCTGAGGCGGAAGGATCACCGGAGCCCAGTAGGTCGAGGCTGCAGTGGCCGGGAGTGGCCACTTCAGTCTAGGTGACAGAGTGAGACTCCAACTCAAAAAAAAAAAAAAAAAAGACGTGGCTCCACTCAGCAACCCGGTGTTGTTGTTGTAAAGTCATGCCAGTCTGTTTCTTCCATCTTGGGAAATTTTATTTATATGATTTCTTTCTCTCCTTTTTTTTTTTTTTTAATTTTATGGATCTCATATTAGTCAGATGTTGGATCTTCTGCACCAATCCTCTATGGTGATAATTTTTTTCTCTCTCAGATTTTTGTCTTTTGACTACATTTTGAAAGTTTCTCTAAACTTTATCTTTCTCCTTCTCTGTTAAAATTTTTATTTTGGCAATTATAGTTCTAATTACTAAAAGATTAATCTGCAATTGTTTATTTCTTTAGCACCCTATCCTTATTTTATGAATTCAATGCTGTCTGAGATTTCTATTTTTTTTTTAGTCTGTCCCCCAGACTGTCGCCCAGACTGGAGTGCAGTGGCACGCTCGTGGCCACTGCAGGCTCGACCTGCTGGGTTCCAGGGATCTTTCCGCCTCAGCCTTCCAAGTAGCTGGAACTACAGGCGTGCACTACCACGCCCGGCTAATTTTTTTGATTTATTGTAGAGATGAGGTCTCGCCAAGTTTCCCAGGTGGGTCTTGAACCTGTGGCCTCAGGCAATTCACTCACCTTGGCCTCCCAAGGCGCGGGACTACGGGCTGAGCCACAAAGCCTGGCTGAGATTTATTTGAAAATCATAGTTTAATTTTTTTTTTTTGAGTTGGAGTCTCACTCTGTCACCCAGGCTGGAGGACAGTGGCACACATGCTCACGGCCACCCCAGCATTGACCTGCTGGGCTCAGGCAATCCTTCCACCTCAACCTTCCAAGTAGCTGAAACTACAGGTACATGCTACTACACCTGGCTAATTTATTTATTTATTTTTTATTGTAGAGATGAGGTCTCACTAAGTTGCCCAAGCTGTTCTCGAACCCGTAGGTTCAGACAATCCTCTCACCTCAGCCTCCCAAAGTGCTGGGATTACGGACTTGAGCCACCATACCCAGCCATAGTTTAATTCTTTAGCATATTCTTCCATTTACTTAATATATCTGTCTCCTCTGGGATTTTTAAAAAATTTACTTTGTTCTTTTTCATCAATGTTGGAGTCTTTTCTGAAATGTATGCTGATCTTAATTGTTTTTCATAATAAAGAGGCAGGCAAGGCTGATGGGAGCCTTGAGAATGTGTTTGGAGCTGGCCTGATGATGGCTTCGTATTAGGAGGGGGTTGGGGAACTGACTATGACACTAGGGTTCCACAATGTCAAAATACAGATCTGTTTGGTGTCTATTACCCATATTGGTTACCCAATTGTCTTATGAAAGCCCGTCACATTTATTTAGAGAATAAGTTAATAGTTATAGGCTGAATTGTGTCCCCACAAAATCTGTATGTTGAAGTCCTAACCTCTGGGAGCTCAGAATACAACCGAATATGGAGACCGGGCCTTTCAAGAGGTAATCAAGTTAAAATGAAGTCATTAGGGTGGGTCCCAATGCCATTTGCCTGATGTCCTTATAAGAAGAGGAAATTAGGACACCTGCACAGGCAGGAGGAAGATCGTGTATGGCAAGGATTCGGGGACAGCCTGTAAGACAGCCGTCTAAAAGCCAGGGCTTAAGACTTTGGAAGAAACTGACCCTGCCGACATCTTGATGCTGGACTTCTGGTCTCCAGAATTGTGAGAAAATCAGTTTCTGTTGTTTAAGCCACCCAATCTGTGGTACTTCCTTATGGCAGCTCTGGAAAACTAACAAAACAGCCCTTTTGGTGGTGGTGTAGGTGATGAACATGGGATGTGCGTGTGTAAATTGGCTGGTCCTATTTTGTGACTTTACGCTCCCTCCCTCCAAGCAAAGTCTAGGTTTCTGTTCTCTGCTCTGCTTGATTGATCAATAGTATTTCATCTGATTTTAATCTTTCAACAATTTGTTTAAATCTCATGTCTGACGATAGCCCCTCTTTTGGTTACTCTTCTGTTGCGGGACTGTGCATCTATGGCTCTTTTATGATAACACCCATGTACTCTCTGGAGGAAGAGGACAACATGCATGTGCTTCATTTGCCATATTAAACCAGAAGTCTAGCTCATCTTCTTTCCACCATCTTTTATTAAACATCTACAATAGACCAGGGAGACCTTTTTTAGATACCAGAGACCAGAACGAACGACACAACATGTGTGCTTTTAAGGAGTTTGCACCGGGTAGAGAAGACAGTGATGCTATGGAGCATCAGGTATAGTTGGCTCACTCAACAAACCTTATGGAGTGCCACCCTCTGCCACAGAGACTGGAAAACGAAAACCTCCATTTCCCAGGGTTCCCTTGCAGCCAGGGTTCAGGTATGTGGTCTACGTGCTTCTAGTCAGATGTACCAGTGATAGTGGGAACAGAAGTGACCAGTGTGAAGAGGCAGCCACACAGGGAGGCTGAATTTTCAGTCAAGAAGCGCGGTAGAGGTATCCCGTTCTTCAGATGTGGCTGTCATCATGCATATCTTCCCAGGTCTTCAATAGGTAATGAATAAATGCTCAGGATCTGCAGCCACAGCCACCACATGTCACTCAAGCAACTTGGGTGGCTGGGCTCCTTCTTGACTGTCCAACTCTTAGCTAGGGAGCTTTGACATCTGGTTCTTCATGCTTCTCCAAAATTCTGTGAGCTACCCAGTATCTTTCTACTTGAACTAGCCAGAATGGACTTTGTTGTTTGCATGTAAGAATCTTGACCTGCAGGAATGCATGAACTGAAAGGGTACAATGCCAACATGGAATGATTTAACAAAATAATCTTAACTAAAGAGAAGCCATTCTAACACTGCTTAGCTTTGTAATGTTTTTCTAGCAGTTCACTTTAATTTACCCTCTAGTCATTAGCCAAGGGCAGAACCATTTTCCCTGAGATAGCTGATAATTTACAATCCCCTTCCCCAAGTCTGCTTGATATCATTTATTTTTCTACGCCAAGCTTGTTTTTTAGCCATAAAGAACCAGGATGACCTACTTGACACAGACAGACCCCATTACCATGGTAACAGTTATATGACGAATGCACCCATCTGCCTGCCCCTTTGTGATGACTTAAAACAGACTACCACCCAGTCACCTTAACAACCTACCCCTACACCCAAGGAAAGGTTTAAAAAGCATTCAACCTCAAGCAGCTGCCATCACACTTCTTTATAAGCTCTTGCCCCCATCCCAATCTGGAGAAGGCGAGTCCCTCTTCTCTCTCTCTCTCTCTCTAAACTACTTTCTAAATAAACCATATTTTCAATCTAATTTCTGTGCAATTCTTTGCATCTTACCTGCGCCACTGGTTCAGCACACTAGTTCACTGACCTAACAATCCTCCCAGATCTAATATTTTTAGAGACCTAACATGGACACTTTGGGAGTTCAGGCAAAGAGGTCTCTGCCCCTACCTGGAATGAAAGAAATTATTTTACAGAAGGAAAAGCAACTGACCAGAGACTTTTTGGATGGGTAGACATTCACCAAGGGAACGAATGTAGAAAGAGACTTCAGACAGTGGCACATCAGTGAGAAAGCACACATTCGTTAGTTCACTCATTTGATACTCGTGAGCATGGCCTGTGTTCTAGGTAGCATGCTAGATCCTAGACATACAACAGTCATTGAGAAAACCATGATTCCTGTCCACTGGATGTTTACGTATTTCCAAATTGTACATGTAGAGTATGCAAACCTGTAACAATTTAGGTATGAAATTCCCTGTTCACCCTAAGTACTTACCCTTTGGGAGATTAAAAAAAAATGTACTTTTGAGGCCAGGTACAGTGACTCATGCTTGTAATCCCAGCACTTTGGTAGGCCAAGGCAGGAGGATTGCTTGAACCCAGGAGTTTAAGACCAGATTGGGCAGCACAGTGAGACCCCATGTTTACAAAATAAATACTGTAGTCACAGCTTCTTAGGAGGCTGAGGCAGGAGGATGAGTTCAGCTCAGGAGTTTGAGGCTTCAGTTAACTATGATCATACCAGTGTACTCTAGCCTGGCCGACAGAGCAAGACTCTGTCTCTAAAACAAAAGAAAAAAATATACGTTTTAAACCTACCTTCCTATATATAAGTAAAGATGAGCTAATACTTAGAATACTGGGGTAGTTGGTTATACCCAGGTAAAAATGACTGTCTTTTTCTGAATAAATTGGATAAGTTAAGTATATCGTATTTAATCAATGTCCAGAGTGGTATGTGCTGTTGCTTCAGAGAGTCAGGGCTACAGAAGGACAGGCACTGAAGAGGGGTGAATGTGCACCAGGGCCAGAGCCCACCTCTCCACATCAGGTCTCACCTGAGAACAATTCAACTGTGGAACCTCAGCCCCACCCCGGAACCCCACTGTCCTTCCAGGCTCGGGCCCTGTCTTGGGTGCCAATGGTCAGGTCCAGTCACTGCATGCAAGTCCAGAGGACCAGCACTGGATGCCCCTGGACCCCAGGAGATTTGCTATCCTCGGTGTACTGTGTGCAAACAATTCTTTTACCTAAAAGGTCTGGGTCTTGGCTGGGACTTTGATGTATAAATGACTTGAACGATAATGTCCCTTCCTGAGTTACCCGGAGGTATTGTCTATGGTGCCATCCTCGCTTATCCTTGGCTGTCTCCCTTCTGAGAATTGGCACAGTCAACTGCTCATTAATTAAACCATGGGAACTGGTGGGGCGCCAGCAGCAATGCCAATCCAAGAGGCGAATTTTAGATTCCAACAGCCAGAGTCCCATTTCCAACGACTCACTGTTAGAACGTTTTGTGAAAGCAATCTGCAGAAACAATAACACTGAACATTGATGACAGGGTGCTTTATAGGTGCCAGTAGCTATGGTGAATGTTTTGTTCATTTTCCTTTTTAATCCTCACAGTATCACCCTGATACAAGATGTTCTCATTGCTGCTAAGAGATGCTGAGGTTGGCGTGGTTGGGTAAACCACTCAGAGTCGACTAACATGCAGCAGAGCTAAGATTTGAACCCGGGGCAGTTGGAATCCGAGACCTGACTCTGAACCACTTCATTCAGTTGTCTCCCTTGGACAGATGGTGTTTTTATTTTGATCATTTATCTCGATTTGACACCCCTCCAAACCCTGAAATAGGGTTTGAGCAATATTAAACTTTACGCAAGCCAAAGATTTGATCGAATTATGAACTGAACTTAGTCAAATTAGTTGACCAGGATAAATTCTTAGGAGATGTTAAACTTAATGTCCTGGGACTTGGCCAGTGTTCCGGGAAAGAATATTGTCGTGTATGAGCTCAAGGAGACCAGAGAAATTCCATTTTGAACTCTCCTCTCTATGGCCAAAACGGCTTTCTGGATTTAAGTGAGGACACCTTCCCCTCTAAAACCACTTTGATTAGATTCATTTCTAGACCGGCATTAGTAACACAGAGAAATGGTATGAACTCACTGCAAACCCATCTGCAGATGGTGGTTTTCTTTCTGCTAGCCAGGCACTGCGACCATACTCTTCAAACAAATGGCAGTTCATTTAGCAACCTCTTCATATTTTGCACAGCAGTGTCCTGCCCATTGAATTCGGTCCCTAGTCCTTGAAAATAAAGGCTGTTAACATGAGCGACTTCTTGAAAATCGAGAGCTTGCTTTGTGATGAGAGGTGATTGTTTCCTTCCTTGTCTTACTCCATGGGGCACAGAGTACTGGAACCCTTTAAAGAAGCAAACTGGAAAACTGCTCAAAACACAGAATCATAGACTTGAGAGGTGCAGTGAGTTTCCACCAGGCCAAAACTCTCTACAAGCTCTGACAAACACTCATTCTCTGTGTCCTGGCTGAATACTGCCATTGATAGGGTCTTGCTACCTTGCCAAGACAGGTCAGTGAGAATTGACTGAACACCTGCTGTGTATCAGGCTCTGTGCTGGGCACTGGGGACTTGTAGGCAAACCAAGAACCCTTGTCCCTGTCCTCCTGGCCCCTGCTTCATTGAGTTTATGGTCTAGCGTGGGAGAAAAGCAAGTAAACAAGCAGTTATGGTCCACGCGGTGCTGTTTCAATCGCTTCCTACTCACTGCACTGTTGAAGGAGGAATTCCCAACAATAGTTAGGCCAAATCCACAACACCTGATATTCAACAGACGAGACCAACAGTAGCTTATTGGCCTCACAAACCCACAGCCTGGGGTAGCAGGACACTACAAGCCAAAGGGGTTGCTTTCTGGGACAGAGTGAACCACCAGGGACTGTGGAAGGCAGGGTTTATAGTATCAAACCCCTGATTCTTGCAGGAGGATGGGATTGGCTTGTTTGAATAATTCTGGAGGGTGGCAGGGAACTAAACCCACTACTCAGGAATGATAAGGAGGCTGTTTGCCTAGGGGAGCTAGATCCTAAGAGCACAGTGGTGGGAAGCTGGCAGTTGGGCTGTGGACGCCCTCCCAATGTTTTCAGATGTCCAGGCAACACGT
This sequence comes from Carlito syrichta, assembly GCF_000164805.1. Taxonomy (NCBI): domain Eukaryota; kingdom Metazoa; phylum Chordata; class Mammalia; order Primates; family Tarsiidae; genus Carlito; species Carlito syrichta. The sequence continues at coordinate 189,653 of NW_007258440.1, read as the reverse complement.
GATATTTGGCCTGAATTTTAGGTCTTATGTTACAGGGGGCTTTTAGGAAGGACAATTAAAACATGACATGGGGGTGGGTTCTGGAGGTGAGGTCAGGGCAAACATTCCTAAGAATGAAACATTTAAGCTGAGACTCAGTGAATAAGTTGGGGTTAGCTATATCAACAGGCGGGTTGGGGTGAAGGGTGACCTGCAGAGGGAACAGAAGATACACAGAGCTGGAGCAGGAGAAGGAGCCCAGACTGTGCAGGTGGGTGTCGGGGGTGGGGAAGGGGAGACTGGGAAAAGTCAGCCACCTAGACCACACATGCATGAGGCAAGAGCAATGAAGATGTAAAAGGAGAAACATCGGGGGCTAGTCATGCAGAGCCATACTTCAGCATCGGGGGTCACGCCAGGAAGCAGAGGAAGGACGCTCTCCAGGCATGGTGCATGCAGGGGACAAGTGGAGGGGCCAGACCCTGCCACAGGAGAGGCGCCTACTCAATCTCCGGCCAGTTCTTCCCATGTGGGCATGTGGGCCCAGCGTCAGCAAATCTTCTCTTTCCAGAGAAGCCATAAATTTTGATTTGTATGCAAAGTTTTCCAAATTATAAACATTGGCTTAACTTGAAATTTATAAAAGCACTGTATGAGCCAAGCAAAACCTACCAGCCCACAGCCTTCTGGTTTGCAATCTTTAATGAAAAGCTTGGCAAGCCACCAGACAGAGTTTAGATTTTATCCTAAGATTTGATACTACCCTTTAGATTTTATCCTAATGTTATCCCCTGCAGGACTTTGGAAGGGGTAAGGGCAGGACCACACTCGCATTTTAGGAGGATAGCATTTATCAAGCCCAGAGAGGAGGCTGAGATGGCAGCACGACCCAGGCAAGTGACTGTGGAGACCCAAGAGGGTTGTCTTCAATTTTTTTTCTTTTTGAGTTATAGTCTCACTTTGTCACCCTGGCTGGAATGCAGTGGCACACTCACAACCACTGCAGCCCCGACCTGCTGGCAATTCTTCTGCCTCAGCCTTCCGAGTAGCTGGAACTACAAGCATGTACCACCACACCCAGCTAATTTTTTTGATTTATTGTAGAGATGAAGTCTTGCCAAGTTGCCCAGGCTGGGCTCAAGCCTGTGGGCTCAGGAAATCCTTTCACCTCGGCTTCCCAAAGTGCTGGGATTATAGGTGTGAGCCACTGGGCCCGGTCATCCTCATTCTTGAAATATTCAAGAGCAGGAAGCACCAGGACATAGATGTGAGGAATGCGGGGACAGGAGTAAGGTAACTTCTAGATATCTAAGGCGACCACAGGCTCGCCTGGAGTCGTCCTAAGTACCTCACACGTGATTCTGGAAGGAAATTAATGGTGGGGAAAATGCAAATCCTTTCAGCCTGGAGCTTTGAAACTAGAGCGGATATGATTTGGAGAGTAGAAGGGACAACGCATTTATGTAATGAGCTATAGGCCGAAATTTAAGCGCATTGTCATGGTCTGGGCCCTTGCAAGGGGATGCGGGCCCTAGGCTGCCCCGTAAACCTGCTGGGGGCCGCAGAAGACTGGACTATGATCAGACAGGTGAATGGCAGCAGACAGTCACATCATGTGGTTAATCAACTTCCTACCAGATGTTCATGTGAAACTAAGTGTCAGTGGGAGGTTCTCTGGTTAAGATCAAACACAACCGACAGAGCCCTTTCTCTACAAGGAGATGGAATTTAAAGCAATGCTTCCTTTTGATAAATTCCCCAACTGGGATTTGGACGTTGCCCTCAGACACATGAGTGTAGGTCATTTCAGTCTCCTGGGCCCAGGCAAGGGCACGGCCGGCACCCTGGTTGGATGACAGAGGGGAAGTGCCTGAACCTTAAATACCTTCAGATTGCAGATTCCTAAACTATGAAGGACAAAGTCTAGCCTGACAAATAAAGATCCTCTGCAAAGATCTTGGAAGTATTCTAGAAAGACCCAGAATCCTAGATATTTATGAGATGAGGAGAAAGCTGAAGAATTGTCCAGAGCTCAAGGGTGACCTGCGTCTCCTCCTGGCTCCAGTGTAGAACCAGACACCATGCCACAGGACCTCCAGCCTTGTCAAGAAATGGAAATGGCCCTGGGTTACTTCTCATTGGCCGTATTTTATGTATTAATTTTTCCTAACAAAATAAATTTTTCATAGAAAATAGTCCACAGTAGAAAGTTAGAACAAAAAGACATATAAAAGGAAAGAAGAAAAAAGAGAAGATGGGAGGAAGAAAGGAAGGAGAGAGAGGAAGAAGGAAAGAAAGAGAGAGAGAGAAAGAGACAGAGAGAGAGAGAGAGAGAGAGAGAGAGAGAGAGAGAGGCAGAAAGAGAGATCCAGCAATTCCACCACCCAGAGGGAACCACTATAAATTTTGAGCATAAGTCTATCTTTTTTGTGTCTTTCAGTGGAGCTACATATGATTAATTTTTCCGAGAGTGGAATCCTATTCTTAATAGGATATAAGAATATTGGTCTACTCACTTAAGTGACAATTTCTATCATAAGCCTCCATTTTCTTGGGAGGTGCAAAAGTAATCTCAGTTCAGATCTCATCACCCTCTCCTCCATGTTTCCAAAAGGTCACCTTTCCACTCCAGGTCCACATGCAATGCCAAGGGTCTGGGACCCCGGGCTGTTTCCTTGCCCCCCTTGTGGTCCTCTTTGTCTCTCTGCTTCTTCCCCCACTGGTGCTCAGTCCACACTGGGGTTGTTGAGCCCTTCCTGGTTCTGGCTGCTGGTCCCACGGACCCCTTCTCTCAGCCCATCTGTGCCCCTCTAAGTTCCACTCAGCTGCACAAAACTCGAGGAGCCTGTCCATGCCCTGCTAGTCGCAAGACACTATCAGACACGGAGGTCCCTCTGTCTCTCCAGGTCCACACCAAGGCAGGGTGTGGGTACCCAAAGCCCCTCCTGAATACACACTTCTGGGTCAGTCATTTCCTTGTCCTGGTCTCCCCACCTCCCCCCAGGCTCTGCTGGGGAAGAAAGTGCAGCCTCCCCTTTTCCAGGCTCCTACAATGTCCACATGTTGATAAAAGAAAAATCACTCCAAGCAATCTGAGCTCTGGGACAAGTACAAAATGTACCAGGCCCAGAGAGATACGAGTGTGGGACTCTGTCGCACTCCGCCTGCGTGGGGACAACTGTATGAAGGCATTTTTGTTCCTGACTAGCTGCCTTGTCCATAATCTTCAAGTTTGTGGAATCTGTGATACCAAGAACAATATATAGCCAGTCAGCAGCTTAGGCTATTTTAATGCAAATTCTTGGTAAACAATTTAGGAACTATCTCTCCCTTCTGTCATCCTGAGCTCACCAGTGTCTACTTAGGGTGGCTGGGATCTGGGCTCCAGACTGCAGTCCTCAAGCATGATCCACATGCACTCTACGCTGGCTTCCCTCTTGCCTCGGCTTCTTCCCCTCAGTTGACATTTTCATGGTCTCCCTTTTACTCTTTCACCCAGCATCTGAAGAACTTTCAGAGGAGTCTCTCTCTCATGAGAAATTCCAGACCTATTGTTCATGCTCTGAAGTTGTGTTGCTATTGTTTTTCCTCCTAAGGGCTCCACTTTTGAAGAAAAAAGAGTAAAAAAGTAAGGGCTGGGTGCAGTGGCTCACACCTATAATCCCAGCACTTTGGGAAGCTGAGGTGGGAGGATTGCTTGAGGACAGGAGTTCAAGACCAGCCTGGGTAACGTAGTGAGACTCCATCTCTACATAAGATATAAGCATTAGCTGATATGATGGTGCATACCCATAGTCCCAGCTACTGGGGAGGCTGAGGTGGGAGGATCGCTTGAGCCCAGGAGTTGGAAGCTGCCATGATCTGTGATTGCACCACTGCATTTCAGCCTGGGCAAAACAGTGAGATTCTGTCTCAAAAAAAGAAAAAAAAAAAGATCTCTTCTGCTACTCAATTTCACCATTCAGGTAAAAACTCCAAATGGCCTCCTGTGAAGATGGAAGGGTCACAGGATGAAATGAAAGGGCAAAAAAGAGAGACAAGCCAGCTGCCATTCCGGACGGTGCCCTCCGGTGTGCTTACAGGACAGTGGGTCCTATGTTCTTTCCAGGGAGCTGGCGGCTGGGAAGGTGAACACACACGTGTCTGGAGGACGTGAAGGGCAGAGCAACACTCACTCCAGTCACAGCAGGAAGGAGGAAGGGTCTTTCTAAGAGGAGGTCCAGGTGCCCTTGTGTGCTCTTTCTACCAGAGTCCTGTGATCCAAGCTTGTGCCCATCTGAATGCAAAAACACAGATGTTTCCCTGAGTCCAGAACTTGCCCAGAACTAAGGTGTTCACCTATGAAGGGCCAAGCGTTCACATCTCATGTCTCAGCCTCACGGTGGGGGTAGACTGGAGGTTGAGGGGAGGCAGGAAGAAGTGAAAGCCCTCGCGAGAGCAATCATCCCCTGGAGAAAGGCACTTGCTGACCTGGTAGATATAGTCACGCCAGCTCTCCAGCCAGGTTCCTTTTATTTTTCTCCCATGGAGACACAGGCTGGTGGTTTGTACTTATCTTCTGTCCCAGAAGGGACTGTGACCCATGGTGCAAGGTTTGATATGGCTCTACAGGCTGAAGTGGAGACCACGGCCTTGAGACGTGCCAAGGCAGCCAATTAAGAAGGTGTTGACAACACTTTCCAGGAACAATTTTCTACATGTTTAACTTTGACCAAAAGTTTAAGCTTCTAATAATCCCCAGGAACCTTACATTTTCCAGGGAATAGTGCCCAGGCTCTTAAGAACTTCCAAGAAACCCAGATTCTCAGAGGACTGCAGCCCTCAAGCACCCCCGCCCATTTGGGAACTTTATGGAAAAAACAAAGGCAACGAAAGCCAGGCTTTCTCGTGTGCCCTGAGAGAAAGTCAGATAAGAAGCCAGTTAGGCTTTGAGAAGGAGAGCCTGCCTGCCCTTCCTGCCTTCAACCTCTGGGTGCATCAGGGTTAAGAACAGAAAAGTCTGTCAGCCCAGGTGGTTTAGACTGGGGCTGGCCAAGCCTTGCTTCCTGCACCTGGGATTCTCTGTGTTCTTACTCAGCTGAATGTCATTCAAAGTGATCATAACCTAGCAACTAAAACCTAAAGCATATGTGCCCGTTGACACAGGGGTCTCCTTGGAAACCTGCAAGGTAGACGCCCATTTTCTTCTTACAGATGGGAAAATGAAGACTCAGATGAAGTAAGAAAGTCACCAAAAGTTCAGTAGCAAGTGTGACTTAGAGACAGGTCTGAGCCTGGGTGTTCTGATGGATACTCAGGAATCCCCACGACCAGGTAAGAGCAACAGAAGACCTCAACCAGGGCTCTGGGAAAGGTCCTGCTGGACCCGGCATGAATCCTCCAGTTAGGAGACCCTGGGAAATCTAGAACCAGGTGGAATGGGGGCAGGAAGCAGATCGAGGTTGTGAGGCTAGCAGCTTTTTTTTTTTTTTTTTTTCATTAATCAGTATTTTTTATTATGGTTTTGTGGGGTACAGTTAAGGGTTAGGTGTACAATGACGTTTCATTCAGGCACCCTGTAGATAAGAAGTGTTTTCCCATCCCCCGACAGATATTTGCTACTGTTAATCCCATCCCCCTCCCAGAGGTTAACAGCTTTTAAACAATCTGTACAAACCGGGCTCAGTGGCTCAGCCTGTAATCCCGCGCCTTTGGGAGGCTGAGGTGAGTGGATTGCCTGGGCCCACGGGTTTGAGACCCGCCTGGGCAACTTGGCAAGACCTCATCTCTACAATAAATCAAAAATTAGCCGGGCGTGGTAGCACGCACCTGTAGTTCCAGCTACTCGGAAGGCTGAGGCGGAAAGATCGCTGGAGCCCAGCAGGTCGAGGCTGCGGTGGCCAGGAGCATGTCACTGCACTCCAGTCTGGGCAACAGAGTGAGACTCCAACTCAAAAAAAAAAACACAAAAAACAATCTGTACCAAATGTTTCAGTAATTTTGCAACCAGCACAGACAGCCTGGTGCGCAGTGGCTGACATCAGATCTACATCGGTGGCATAAAGATGGGAGGGGCCACCCCTGCTTGGGTTGGAGAGGGAAGCCTTGTCAGGATGGTGCACTAGACCATCAGAACCACAGGGGAAAGGGCAGGGGATTTAGATAGAAGGAAAAGCAGAAAAGCCTGGAGCCAGCAAGAAACAGGACCCACCACCTGTGTGCTGCAGCCAACTGGGGGTGTGGGGGTCAGGGTTTGGGAGGGTGGAAGCTGAATATTTATGACAGATGAGGCTGAGGGGCACAGGGATCTGGTGTGTGGTAAAACCATTCATATGTTTTGGATATGTGGACATTCATGAGTTATTTCTTGACTCTACAAATGATTAAACTCTGAAATCAAAACTTTAACCAACTATGGTGCACAGCAAACCTCTTCATCCCACAAAGACCCCCATTACATCGTTGGTACCCCATATGTCCACAGAGGCACAGGGTCTCTCTGGTCACGTCCTGTCAGCCTTGTCTTACAACTGCATTTCACCTCCCAGCAAGCTTGCTAGACCAGGGTTTCACCTTCAAAGGCTGGGACTGCTTTGGTGACAGCCTCATGTCTGCCTCTGTGTCCTCAGGCCTCGCCTTTGAGGCTGGGGACCTGCTGTTCCTTTTCCTCAGCTGTGGGTTGTAGATTTGCTGTAAATGAAGTTATCACTCAGAATCACACCTCAAAATCCCATCTGCCTGTAATACCTCTCTTCACCTGGATCCCACTGCCAGGTCCATGTGCTGAATTGAATCCCTCAGATACAAGTGCCTGAATATAGCACACCGGAAGTCAAAATGGTTACTGTAAAATGTGCTTCCTGCCATTCCCTCAAGGGTAAGTGTGGCGGCCAGGTAATTTCCTCGCCTCTCCATTCCTGTCCCACCCAGTCCCAAATATCCAAATTGTCCTGCACTTCCCCACTCACCCTTGTTAAGAGATCCAATTGCATGTGCAGGAGTCCCATGAGGTTATAACAAGGACACACAAGCTTGAGTTGTGCTTATCTCTTCAAGATGTCCAATTCTCAACAAAAATATCTAGACAGGTTTGGTCTTTATTCATTTGATTGCTATTGAAGGAGAGGAGGCACAGTGTCTGAGATGGTTTAAAAGCCATGTGGAGACATATACTCAGTGCAGGCAGGGATTAGATGAATTCCCCACCTGTTTTATCAGATTTTTTTTCCTTTTCATTTTTAACCCTGGTGATGTAGGTTTATAGATTCAGTGTAGAAATAAGGCATAGTGGAAAAAGCTCGAGAGGTGGCATGAGTCTTGACTATAAGTACTACTGTGACATAGCTATGTCCCTTCACCTCAAATTCCTTCTAGAACTTTAGCTTCCTTACTCTTAAATGGGGGACTGGGGCTGGTTACTCTTTTTAAGGTGGTGGTTCTTATTCTTTTTGTGTGACACACTGTCAAATAAAAGAATGTGGGTAGCACAGTTGGCAACTTTAAAAGACTCAAAATAATACAAAAAATGTCAGCAATCAGTAAGTACAATCCCGACTACAACACTCAGCGTCTCCCAGTTATTGTAAAATCGTCCACTGTTTTGGTTCATAACTTGGTGGACTTCACTGTGTTTGCATTCTTTGGGTGAACTCCTTGCTACCCTGATCCTATTTTCTTGAATACTCAGAGTCAGGAGTTTCCCGTGTTCTGGAAGTTCTGTAATCTTTCATGGCCTTGGTTTGGCATCACACTCAGGCCTTGTAAAATATCTTTGCTCCAACTCACGCAAGCCACATTTCTCAATGTTTTATCTGACACAGGATCTAAAGTAATACCAGGGCGCAGAGAAAACTCAAATATATGAACACAGATTGGGTTAAATGTTGAGAATGACTGCCCCAAAGGTCAAGCCAGCTATGAAGTTCTGTAATTCTATGAATTTAAACAAAACATTTAAAAAAAAAGATCTGGCTGAACTAGGGAGCTTCATTAAGGCATTAAGTCTATAACAGTTGAAGCAAGAAACCCTTATCAGTAAGAAACAGCTCAAAGGGCTTAAAGTGGTCCCAGTGAGCCTGCAGAGTTTCAAGGGCATTGTCAAAAAAACAAATGGAATAAACCACATAGAGTATGGGTAGCAGTGAGACGGAAGTTCAGCTTCTCTCTGTTTCTAACAGGTATATTTTTTAAAAGGTGGTATTTAAAGATTTTTGTGGAAGGAAGCAATTTTTTTTGTCCTTAGAAATGATTGTTTTGGGGCCACTAAACTACTGGTCCCATTGTATTCCTATAAATTATTTTCATTTCCTCTAATGCCCTTTCCAAACATCTGTTGCTTTATTGTTCTGGGCACAGAAAATTATGGCCAGTTTAATGGCTGCATAATATAGACGCAGATTCATTTGTCAGGGAATGGAACAGATCAGAGCATTTCAGAGCCAGGCAGCAAACAGATCAAAGGAAACTCTTCTTTCACAACTCAGAGGGTGTGACTTATCTTTAAATATCACAAGATGGACATTTGGAGTTCATATTTTTATCATAAAAATACTTTTCTGCTTCTGAGAAAACAAGTTACCCAGCACCACCCTATATCTGTGCCAAGAAGCAGGCAGGCATGAATAGCCAGGACTGTGGTCTTTCCTTTCCTTCCAGTGAACCTCATTTGACAGATCAGTGAGATGACTGAGGTGTCTTCTCTGTGTAGACATGCTCTCAATGCCAGGGACAGAGGGCCTTGTCCAGTTGGGCTGGGAGGAAGGTGGTTGTATGAGCATGTCCCATGAACCATGGTGAGCACAGATGCAGGGAGGATAGCCCCTGAAGGGACACTGCCCCAGCCTGGACATCCAGGAGCATGTCTGCAAGCCAGCCCCTGGGGAAAAAGCAGAGGTGAGCATGTAGGATCTGATAGTGGAACAGCACATGACAGAGAAATGGGATGGGGGTCTGTTTCTTGGGGGGAAGCGAGTGGCAGCTCCATGTGGGTGGAGACAGACTATGGGATGATACTGTCCAGATGTGGGGACTGAGAGCGAGGTAGTGGGTGGGTCACACAGTGCCCTGAAAGCCACATTAGAATCTGTCTAGGAACATTGGGAAGCCACTACAAGATTTTAGGTGGGAGACGAACATGAGTGGACTTGTGCTTTGGAAGAATCCCAGGAGAGGGCTGGTAAAAGTGTGTATGTGTGTATGTGTGTGTGTGTGTGTGTGTGTGCGCGTGCGCGCATATGCATGTGGGCATGCATGTGTGTGCATGTGCATTGTGTGTTCATGTGCGTGCAAGCAATGCACACGTGTACATTGCACACATACATGGTTGTGCGCATGTGTGCATGTCTCTGTGTTTGTGTGTGTGTGTGTGTGTGTGTGTGTGTGTATGCAGCACGTGTCATGTGGACATGAGTAAACCAGAGACTCTCCCTGCAAAGTCCCTTTCCCTTTCTTGATCATCCACAGGCTTCTTTCAATTGAGGAACTGAAGGAGGGTTCTTCATTCAGATACAATGCGTGAGCAGGGCTCCTGCCAGTATGAGAGACTGACCTCCACCCGTGGAGTCTAAGAGACTGCTGACTGGTGGGCCGCCATGAGCTTGTTACTAGCCTGTGCACGTGTCTGGCCAAATGACTTCAGTGCCTGTTTGGTGGTCTCTTCCCCACCAAGAAAGTCCTTTGGAGGAGACTGGCTCCTTCCTCCACTCCCTTTTCCTCCCCGCCACACCTGGAGAGTCCACCAGCCCTGGAGGCATAGATGGCACTGGTGTGGCGGCCCAGCCTTCTTTGCGCCCTGCCTTGCTTTGCCTGGTTTAAAATGCTCTTGTCTCTCCTCACTGCAGCTGGAACTGTGTCTTGAAATGTGCATAAGTCTTTAACGATGACTCAGAGCCTTCTGTTTGAGCTTCTCCTAGTCGTACTTCTCTCTCCTTCCGCTTCCTGGTAGGGTTGGGTAAAAACCAGTAATTGCACTATTTCTGCCCCTTCCATGCCTGACCACCACACAGCACTGCCGTTCAGCGTTCTGGGTTGATCAGGGTGGGGGCTTGCTGCTCACCATACCATGCCCGTGTCACTGCTGAGTTGCCTGGCTGTTTTTACACAACCATAAGCACAATTTAGGTCCCAATCCAGGCATAAAGTAGGGGCCAAACTGTATCGCATCTCAAAAGCTGTAGGTATTAAGATGACTGCCAGTGTCTATTAAAGGCAAATGTTAGTGGCTTGCTGGATGGCGTCAGGTTGAATGAAGTCAGGCATGAATGAATGGGAGTGTGAAGTTGCACCGCCAGGGCTGACACTTGTGAAAACAGAAGTAAAGAGGGTCCCAGGCTCCTTGGGGAGAGCTCTGGGTGAGCAGGGAACTCCTGGGAAGGAACATCCCAAGCACCAGCCTCCGCACAGCCTTGGTTGACGGGAAGAGCGCTTGTGAAGAGGATATTTGATGACACTGTGCAGGGCCCTGTCTCTGGGGTTCTTGTCCCAACTTACTCCAAGGAAAGTAGGCTCCTACCTGAAAGTCAGAAAGGCTTCATCACCTCTCAGGAGCGAACCCCCTCCTAAACTCCAGGGCCTTGGTAGGGGCGGCAGTGATACAGCAGTCAAAGAAAATGGCCAAACCCACTGGACAGCAAGGACAAGGCAACAGCAGCGATCAAGAGGTACAGTAGCAGTTGGACTGTAGCAGTAGCCGCAGAGGAAGGGAGTGAGTCGCACAGGGAACTCTGGAACAAAGGAAGTGGCTTAGGGCTTGCAATCCCAATGACTACGGGGTTGAGGCTCATTTTCACACACATTGTGACTGTCACCAGTGCTTTCGGTCATTCATTTATTTTTCCCTTCAGTAGCACCTTGTTTATACACTGTCCATGTGCCAGCACAGCGGCTGTGTTGACCTAGGCCAGGGGTCAGTGAACCTTTTCTATAAAGGTCAGAGAGTGGCTATTCTAAGCCTGTGGTTTCTATGCAACCACTCAGAAGTGGGAGTGCAGAAGCAGCCACAGACAGTCAACAACCCTGTGCTTGCTGGATGTATTCCAGCAAAACTTCTTCTAGAAACAGGTGGTAGGCCACATTTGGGGCTCGGAAACCACAACCCACAGTGAAGGCCTCTGGAGCAAAGTCTCTCTCAGACTTCCTGTCCACCAGTCCCTCACCAGGCAGGTCTTAGAAACCAGAGCCCCTTTTCCCCCAAACCAGCCATAAAACCTAAAAATATGATCTAACTCCCACCCCTTTGGATTTCTGTCTTGCAACTGGCCATAGAGAAAGCCCCCGACCTGCATTGTTTGACTATAGGTCATATGACCCTCATTCTAGAGAGAGGCTCCTGTCCCACCCCCAGGAGGAACAATGACTACACAGAGCGCCCCACTCGTCTGTTCCCATTTGGTCATGCCTTTCCTGACAGAGCTCTGCATGGCTGTCCATTCTTCATCAAACCCCAGGGCATACATAAATAGTGGTCCCTGAATCTGGGGATCATCACTCTGAAGGTTCCTGTGTCATGCAAAACTAGGACCAGATGTGTTGTGTTTTTCTCCTACTGACCTGTCCTTTGTTATAGGGGTGTCAGCCGTGACCTTTGTGATGAGGAAGAAAAGCATCTCCCCGTCTCCACTCCTACAGGCCAGTTTGTCACCCCTGGTTTAGAGAAGCAACATGTGCTGGTTTTTCCTTTTGCCTTTTCAGGTCTATGACCCTTTTCTAGCCCGTTCCTTATTCTGAAAGGCTCACCTCTGCAGACCATGTCGTCCAGGCTCCTTGTCTTCTGACTTCTGGCTGGGCTTGGCCAATTGGAAGCATTGGCAGTAGGTCAGAAGTTGGGAGGAGAGAGGGTAGAGGAGTTGTAGTCCCTCTACTTCCTCCCTCCTGGCTGGGCTGTGGCAGTGGGCATGCTCCTCTGCATATGGTCCAGCAGGTCGAGGCTGCGGTGGCCAGTAGCGGCCACTGCACTCAAGTCTGGGCAACAGAGCGAGACTCCAGCTCAAAAAAAAAAAAAAGAAAAGAAAATAGCAAAGAGAAACATCTTCTTCTGAATGAGGAAATGAGCACTATTGCTGGTCGTGCAACAATGAGTTGAAGCCTGGTGTTTATTAAACTGTTGTACACAAATGACAATTTGTGCCAGCAAACAAAATAGAGATAACTGGGCATAATAACATTAATTCTCAGAGAGATCATCTAACAAACAACCTAAAGATCTTTTGTGGACTCCAAGGGTGTTAATTATACTGGACCGTATTCTCTGTTCATTCATTTATTCAATAATGTGTTGAGTGAATGTCAGCCTGGTACAGTACACAGTTGGCAAATCATTTAAATTTCTTGTGCCAGTTGTGGTTGTGGTTGTGGCTGCCCTGTAGGCTGTGGTGAAAAAGACTCTGAGTCCAACTCCGGGCTCTGAGAAAATCTCACGGTTGATTTAGGATATCTTTCACGCAAGCGGAAGGAAGGAATGTTCAAGGTGTCTGTCCTTCCTGCAAGTTGAAAAGGGACTTATCTAGAGTAAGGAGCAGATTTGGGGTAAAGCATTTCCATGTGCCTTTATATCCCCAAATTTGTAAAATAAGGGAGTTGATCCAATAATTTATGAGGTTCTTCTTTCCTGCTTTTATTCATTTGTCCTTGTGTTTGTTGTGATTCCTCACCTTGTAAGTGCAGTTTTTCTCTAGTGTGGAAGCCAAAAATCCCACTTTCCCAAGAATACAACTGGGGAATCCAGGTCCACTGCTTGAGTACATCTCTTCTGGATTTGTTTGGAAGCTCAAGTGATGGATGAGCATGTGCCACCCCAAAATATGGCTGTAGGAACCTAGAATATGCACCCCAATTATGCCTCTTTTGCCTAAGCATCATTTTGAATGGGAAACAGCAGACACAGGAGGAAGCTCTGAAAACAGAAAAGTTAGACATTTGTGGGAGAAATTTATATCTACAAAGGAAACCTCCATTTGTAGGGGTGTTTCCTCTCTGTACCAGGGCGAGAAGAATGACTCTAAACCACTAAAAACTCGTAACACGAGGGAAGGCAACTTAAGCAAGGGTAAGTTTTTGTGTGCAATTACCTTTGATTAAGATGATTTTCCTGTCCACCTCCCCCTAACAGGGCCCTCCTCTCAGCCTTTTTGTTGGTTTGTTTCAGGGAATGGTATGTAAGCCTGGTGTCAATACCACTTCTTTGAGATCGACTCAAAAGCTCTGACTCCCTGCTTTTGTCCATATGCACTGCTATGACCTGAGGCTGGGTCACGTATGAAGAAGAGATGTTTGTTTGACTCACAGCTCTGCAGCTAGTATAGGAAGCCTGGTGCCTGTGCCTGCTCCTGGTGAGGCTTCAAGAAGCTACCACTCATGGTGGAAGGGAAGGAGAGCTAGCATGTGCAGAGATCACATGGCAAGAGAGAAGGCAAGAGAAAGAAGGAGGGATGAAGCTCTTCCAAGCAACCAGCTCTCACATAAGCTAACAGTGTGAGAACTCATTACTGCTAGAGGGGTACCAAGTCATTCATGAGGGATCTACCCCCATGGCCCACATACCTCCTTCCAGGTCCAACCTCCAAAACTGGGGATCATGAGGTTTGGGAGACAAACATCCAAACTAGAGAATTCCCTTGAAGGAGCCCAAGGAATTTCACTCCACAACACAGCACCTTGGTATGATGATGATTTTAAATTAAAGGCCTTTGCTAGGCAAGGTGGCTCATGTCTGTATTCCCAGCACTTTGGGAAGCTGAGGTGGGAGGACTGCTTGAGTTCAGAAGTTCAATACCAACCTGGGAAACATAACAAGACCTAGACCCCACAAAAAATGAAAGAATTAGCTGGGTGAGGGGATGCATATTTGAAGTCCCAGCTTCTTGGGAGACTGAGGCAGAAGGATCACCAGAGCCCAGAAGGTTGAGACTGCTGTGAACTGTGATCATGCCATTGCACTCCAGTATGGGCAACAGAGTAAGACTCTGACTCTAAAAAGCAAACAAACAAATAAACAAATTAAAGGCCCTGCTGTGCTCAGTGGCTCAGCCTGTAATCCCAGCACTTGGAGGCTGAGGCAAGTGGATTGCCTGAGCCTGCGGGTTGGAGACCAGCTCAGGCAACTTGACGAGACCTCGTCTCTACAATAAATCAAAAATTAGCCAGGGCATGGTAGCACGTGTCTGTAGTTCCGGCTATTTGGAAGGCTGAGGCAGAAGAATTGCCGGAGCCCAGCAGGTCAATATTGGGATGGCCATGAGCATGCCACCACACTCCAGCCTGGGTGACGTAGTGAGACTCCAACTCAAAAAAAAAAAAAAAAAAATTAAAGGCCCACTGCAGTCTGGGTAACAGAGTAAGACTCTGACTATAAACAAACAAATAACTAAATAAATAAGTAAATGACTCTAGAAGATCAGCAGATGAGTGGGTGTGGTGGCTCAAGCCTGTAATCCCAGCACTTTGGGAGGCCAAGGTGAGTGGATTGCCTGAGCCCACGGGTTCGAGAGCAGCCTGGGCAACTTGGCAAGCCCTCATCTCTACAATAAATCGAAAAATTAGTTGGGCGTGGTAGCACGCTCCTGTAGTTCTGGCTACTTGGAAGGCTGAGGCAGAAGGATCGCCTGAGCCCAGCAGGTTGACACTGGGGTGACTGTCAGCATGCCACTGCACTCTAGCCTGGGCAATGGAGTGAGACTGTAACTCAAAAAAAAAAAAGATCAGCAGATGCTGGCTTTACTCTCATATTCCCTTATCTATTTTAAGACAAGTCCTGCCAAAGAGGGCACGACTGCTTTTCCAGCCCCTCCCTTGAATTTGATTATTGACTTCAGGTAGAAGATTGATGAACCTGGATGGACTTCCTAACAAAGCAAAATGAAATTCACTTACAAGCTAACTTCAAAGAGTCATTTACAAGCTAACTTCTGTCCCCTGGTCTGTTCATTCTCCCTAATCAACATTTTTAAAGAGTTGTCTGCAGTTTCCATGTCACCCTTCCCCTTCTGAGGAAGGGTCTACGGTCATCTGGACTCTTGAGGTCATTGGGGTAATCCCTCTCTTGCGATTTTCCCTTCACCTATTACCATAACATTTGCATCCTCTTCCACCTGTCGATCTGCTTCCAATCAGTTCATTTTCAGTGGACCTTCAGAAGGAAGATCAGAAGGGGAAGCTTTCCTTCTTCAACTTTGCTCCTGAGTATTTCCCACAGATCCTGGGTGTGCATTTCACTGCTTCTCCTTGTCTTTCTCTTGTTCATCTGTCTTGTGTTACAGGACCCATCCCAACTAAGAACTCAGAGGAGGGAGAAGAAGAAGCATTCCTTTCCTCCCCGATGCCAGTGATGGTGACAGCAAGCCCCACACAGCGTCCATCTGGCAGGGCTGCAGGCAGAGACAGCCTGCGTGTTGAAGCAGCAGTGACAGGGCCTGGCTGCGGTGGCTGTCCCCGGCAGGGAACATAATGACTTCGCTGGGCAGCTCTGCAGCACAGGTGGGGCACTAGTCTTGGCTGCCAGCCTCCAAGCTTTCATCTTGTGGCTTCCCTTGGAGCGTCAGCTGTTTAATTCTTTTAAAAATAAAATCCTTTTGCAGCTGAGATGAGCCAGAGTGGATTCTTTGTTCTCAAGGAACTCGAAAACATAGATCAGGAATAAAGGCCTTCAAACCGACTTTTTTTTCCTTTCTTAAAGATGAAAAAATTAATTTTCTTTTTTAAATTATAAAGAGGATGTTTAGCTAATAGTTTTCAAAATGTACTTTATTGCAATTATCAGCAGGATAACTTTCAGGTGGATAAATATGTGTTATAAGGGAAGGTTACCCTTACTTTTATCTTCATTATTCTAAGTGCACTAGAAAAGATGTGATTCCTTCGGTGTTTATGCTTCACAGTTTTACATTGAGAGAAGGACCCCTTTTCTTAATCAACTCTAAAGCATGAAGAAAAGGTTTGTAAATATTATACAACAGGCAATAGAGGGGTATAATTCTTGGGAGACCAAAAACACGAGGTGAGTTTCCCATTCATCCCTGTGAAAAACTCAACAGGTAAAAAAAGAGATTGGGATGCATTGCAAATAACAGCATAGGGAAGTGGAGCCCAACAGGAATAATGTGGTTTTCTGGGCAGAGAAAGCTTAGCTGAGAGTTCAGAAATGCTGAGGCTGCTTGGAATTTCCAGGTTAGAGTAGCTGAGAGGAGAGAGGCCCCCCGATTCTGAATCTGGGTCTCCATGAGTCTTTAGCTGGGCACTAAGCTGTGTATGTTCAGGGTGAGGTCCCTGGAGGCCTGACAGGGAATGACTACGAGCACAGCGGGAGCTAGATGAGGATTCCAGAACTATTCCAATTCTGATAAACTTCACTGAATAATCACAGCAATTAGTTGAAACTCCATAATGACCAAACTAGAAAGTAGGGCAGCTTCAGCCCTAGAGGAAGAACACCTTTAGACTTACTCTAATGAAGCCTAAAGCCAAATTCTGACTGTCTTAGTCCTTTGTGCTACTATAGCAAAATATCTGAGCCTGGATAATTTGTAAAGAATAGAAGTTTATTTCTCATTCACTAGATGCAACTTGTCATTCTAGTCATGATTTTAAAAAATAGATATCAGGCTTACCTTCCTGCTCTAAACAACTATTACACATGAAGAAAAACGGTTTGTAGGCATTATGCAACAGGCAATCAGTTTTGGAGGTGGAAAGTTCAAAATCAAGGTGCTGGCAGGTCTGTGTTTGGTGAGGGGCCCAGTGTCTCCTTCCAAGATGGTATCTTGTTGCTGAGTCCCCTGGAGGGAAGGAGCAGGCATCCTCACATGGTGAAAGAGAGTGTAGAATGCTGTATGAAGCCTCTTTTACAAGGGACATAACCCCACTTATATGGAGAGGTCCTCATGACCTAATCACCTCCTAAAAGCATCACATTTTGACACTATCACATTGGCCATTAAATGTCAACACATGAACTTTGGAAGGGACACATTCAAACCATAGCACTGACAGACCAAGTGAAGCTGCAAGTAAATTAACTGTCAGCCAGAATAAAACTCAGCACTTATTAAAGGAAGATTCCCACCCAAATAGCATTCCCAGAATACAGCATGCAATAATGAATTATACAAATAAGAGAGAAAATGTATTACATAACTAGGAGGAAAAAAATTGTCAACAGAAATGGATCTAGAGTTGATGGAAATGCTAGAATTAATGAGTTAGGATTTCAAAACAGATATTATAGATATATTCAAGAATTTAAAAACATTTGACATTATGTATGGACATGAGTAACCTAAACAACAAAACAAAAACCATAAAAAAGAACAACCATAAATTCCCAGTGAAAAATGCAACATATGAAATAAAAAATTATCTGGTTGGGCTTAATGGTATATTTGTCATTGCAGAAGAAAAGTTCAGTAAATTTGAGACTGGGTCAAAATAAATTATTAAAATTTTGATAAAGAATTTTAAAAATTAATATAGCTGTAATGGCCTGTAAGGCCATATCAAAAAGCCTAATATATTTGTAATTGTAGTTCCAGAGGGAAAGAAGAAAAACACTGAGAAAGAAAAATTTTTTTTGAAGAAATAATGACTGGCTGGGTATGGAGGCTCAAGTCTGTAATCCCAGCACTTAGGGAGACTGAGGCGAGAGGACTGTCTGAGCCCATGGATTCAAGACCAGTCTGGGCAACATGGTGAGACCTTATCTCTACAATAAAATTTAAAAATTAGCCGTGCATAGTATTGCGCGCCTGTAGTTCCAGCTACTTGGAAGGCTGAGGTGGAAAGATCGCCAGATCTGAGCAGGTCAACGCTGGGATGACTGTGAGCATGCCGCTGTGCTCCAGCCTGGGCAATAGAGTGAGACTCCAACTCAAAAAAAAAAAAAATAATAACTAAACATTTTCCAAATTGGGTGAAAAATAATCAACTGCAAGCCTCAAAAACCTTAATAAACTCCAAACTGGATAAACACACAGAAAATTATTTCTAGTCATGTGGTAGTCCAGTTACTGAGAATAACAATAAAACAACAAAAATAAATTCTCAAAGGGATGAATTATCACAGGAGAATGGTGATAAGAATGCCTCTAACTTCTCATCAAAATCTATGCAAACCAGCATGAAATCACACTTAAAGGACTACATGGGGGTGGGGAGGTGGCGAAGGATTCAACCTAAAAATCCTAGATTCAGCAAAAATATCCTTCAAAAATGAAGTAGAAATAAAGACCTTTTCATATAAATACATATTGAAAGTATTTATTACAATAGGTTTCACTATAGGAAATGGCAAACAGACCTTTGGGCTGAAATAAAATAACATCAGTCTGAAAGTTGAACCCACGTAGAGAGATGGAAAACACTAGGGATGATAAATATGCAGGTAAATACATAAAATACTTTCATTGTTTCTTGATTTATCTAGAAGACAATTGACTACTTAATGTAGGAACAATAATGTAGTGAAGAGGTTTATAACATATACAGAGGTGAAATATATGATAATAACAGCAGGAAGGACAGGATGTTGTGTAAGTACACTGTGTATATGTGAAGTGGCATAATATTGAATTAATAGTAGACAAATTAAAAATTAAATTAAATTAATGATGTATGCTGTAGGTCCTCTTAAAATATAAGCAGGCATAGCTAAAAATCCAGAGGAGATAAAAATGGAATGCTAAAAAAATGTTTTTTAACCCAAATGAAGGTGAAAAAAAAGGAGGCTGAATAAAAGACAGATGTATCAAATAGATCACACATAGCAAGATGATAGGGTTAAATCCTATAGTATCAATAATTATATTAATCTAAATGGACTAAACACTATAATCACAAGGTAGAGATTGTTAAGCCACTTAAAAGCAGGACACAAATATATGTGTTTTTAAAAGACACACTTTAAACATAAAGGTGCAGATTGGCTAGAAGTTAAATTTTGGGAAACAGTATGCTATACAAATACTCATAAGAAAGCCAGAACAGTTTTATTAATATCAGACATAATAGATTTCAGAGCAAAAATATATCACCAGAGATAAAAAGGAGTACTTCATAACAGGGTCAATTAATCAGGAATACATAATAATTCCAAATGAGTAAACACCTAATAACAACTTCAAAATACACAAAGTAAAAACTGACAGCTAGAGAATAGACAAATCCACCATCATGTTTAGAAATGTTAACACCTTTTTCTTAGAACTTGATAGAAATATAGGCGATCTGAACAGCACTATTCCTAATTGATATTTACAGAACGCTATGCTAAACAACTGCATACACTTTATTCACAAATGTCCCTGGAACATACGCCAAGTTAGAGTATATGCTGGGCCATTAAATAAGCTTTAGTAAATTATAAAGGACTTAAATTATACAGAATAAGTTATCTGGTCACCTAGAATTAAGTTGCAAATCAGTAACAAAAGATGTCTTAAAAATTTGCAAATCTTTTGAAATTAAGCAATACACTTCTAAATAACCCATGTGTCAAGATAGAAACACAAGAAAAACTTTAAAATATTTCTAAAGGAATGGTAATGAAAATATAATATATCAAAAGGTGTGGGATGCAGCTAGATAAGTAATTAGAAGGAAATTTATATTTTTAAATGCTTTATTGGAAAAGAAGTATCTAAAATCAGTTAACTAAATTTCTACTTTGAAATGCTACCAAAGAGTAAATTAAACCAAAAGTTATCAGAAGATAAGAAATAATAAACAGCAGAGATCAGTAAAATAAACAGAAGACAAACAATAAAGAAAACAATTTTTTTCTTTCAAAAGATTAATAAAACTGATATATCTCTAGCAAGACTGATCAAGAATGAAAAGGAAGCACAGATTATCAATACCAGAAATGAAAGAAGAAACTTTAGTTCAGATACTTCAGACATTCAAAAGATAATGTCATATTATCAACAGTTTTATGACAATATATTTGACAATTTAGATAAAAATGACAAATTTCTTGAAAGATACCAATACTGACACAGAAATAGAAAATGTGTATAGTACCATATCCATTAAAGAAACTGAGTTTATAATTGAAACCTTCCCAATAAGAAAGTTCTAGACGAGATTTGCTCTATTGGTAAATTAATCGAGCATTTAAGGAAGAAGTAATATCTACTTTACACAAATTTTAAAAAAAAACAGAGAAAAAAGCACACACTTTCAAACTCATTTTATGAGGTCAGCATAACCCTGATACAAAAACCAGATAAGGATATTAAAAGAAAAGAAAATTATAGACTATTATTGTTCATGAACATGGATGCAGAAAATTTTGACAAATTACTAGCAAATAAAATCTAGCATTATAGAAAACAATTCATCTTGACCAAAGGGGTTTATTACAGGAACGCAGTTTGGTTCAACATTTAAAAACTAACCAGTATAATTCCTCATATTAACAAAATAAAGAAGAAAATTTGGTAAACTTAATAAATTCAGAAAAAGCATTTGGCAAAATTCAGTACCAATTCATTATAGAAACTCTCAGCAAACTTAGAAAGAAAATTCATCAACATTGTGGAAGCTAAAGTAACTCCATCTTGGACACTAATCTGCCATGTTAACTTCTGATTAATCCCAGTCTGGAAATATCTCTGAGATTTCCAGTTTATCTATTGTTCCTTATATAAGAGCATATCACATAAATCCCTTAGATCAAATCAATCTTGATAAATTTGTACTTACTGTAAATCCTGCCCTTAGACCAAATTCCCTCTCATGCCCCCTGAAGTATGTGCACCCCTTCTCTATGGTATATAATCCTTGGGTCTGTGGGCATAATCTACCAGTCTTGAGACCACCCAAGACCACACTTCTGTCTGTAAGTTTCCCAGTAAAATCATCCTATAATGACAATTTGGACTTGCCTTCCTCCTTCTGCATTTGGGGATCACTTTGCTTACACGCATTTCATGAAACAAATACAATAAATGATTTGTATGAAAAACCCACTATTATTATAAGTCTGTTAGAATGTTCATAGGAGCCTTGTACATACTGGCCCTCATCTAGAAACTACCCTAATGTCCACCAACAGGAGAATTAACATGCTAACTGGTTTATTCAGATGGTGGAATACTACTTCGCAATAAAAAGATAAGTTACTGATATGTGCAACATCATCCATGAATCTTAAAACATTGTGGTGTGTGCAAGACACAAGACACAAAACTGCATATTGCGTGCTTCCTTTTATATGAAGTCCTAGAACAGATAAAAAGAATGTGTGTTGATAATAATCAAAATAGTGGTTTTCTTCATCGTGCTGAGAATCCAAAATGTGGTTTCTACTGAATGCGTGTCACTTTCACATCATGGTAAAGTAAAAAAATCATGAGTCAGGACCATCTGCAGTTAATTTGTTCCTTTGTTCATTCATTCATTCAATAAATATTGATGAGTGCTTTTTAATCTGCCATGTGCTAGTACCAGTCATAGTAAGTTCTTTAAACACAAATGGAAGAAGAGAAGAGACAGTGATGGAGAGGTCTACTGAGTGTGCTATTTTGATTAAGATGTCCTCTGAGGCCGGGCTCAGTGGCTCAGCCTGTAATCCCAGCACTTTGGGAGGCCAAGGCAAATGGATTGCCTGAGGCTGCGGGTTCGAGACCAGCCTGGGCAACTTAGTGAGACAGCGACTCTACAATAAATCAAAAATTAGCCGGGTGTGGTAGCGAGCGCCTGTAGTTTGGGCTACTTGGAAGGCTGAGGTGGAAGGATTGCCGGAGCCCAGCAGGTCAATGCTGGGGTGGCCATGAGTGTGTCACTGCACTCCAGCCTGGGTGACAGAGTGAAACTCCACCTCAAAAAAAAAAAAAAAGATGTCCTCAGAGTGGCTCATGCCTATAATTTTAGCACTTTGGGAGGCGGAGAAGAGAGGATTGCTTGAGCCCCAGGGTTCGAGACCAGCCCGGGCAACTTGGCGAGACCTCGTCTCTATAATAAATCAAAAAATTAGCTGGGCATGATGGCATGCATGTGTAGTCCAAGCTACTTGGAAGGCTGAGGCAGAAGGATCACCTGAGCCCAGCAGGTTGAGGCTGTGGTAGCTGTGAGCATGCCACTGCACTTCAGCCTGGGCGACAGAGTGCGACTCCAATTCAAAAAAAAAAAAAATGGTGATGAGCACGGCGAGGCTGGTGTAAATATCAAGATTCCTATCAAGTTAGATTAGAGATACTCCTTAGATGTGCAAGTGGAACTGTTGAGTAGACACTTGAATAGATGAGTCTGGGGCTTAGGAAAGAGGTCAAGGCTGGAGCTAACATGTAGGAGGGAATGACTACAGAGAGCAAAGAGAGGTGGTGCAAGGACTGAGCTCTTCAGGACTTCAGTGCTTAAAGATGGAGGAGATGAAAGAAGCCTCACCAAGGAGGCTGACAGGGAGTCTCAGCAGAAGGGTTGAGAGAAACATCCTAGGAACCAGAGCAGGAGAGTGTTCAGGAGTAATCAGCAACCTCAAATGCTGCTGCTGACTTACAGAAAACTGATGGTGGGCCACTAAACTCGACAACATGGCAGTCCCTGCTGACCTTGCCAAGAACATTGTCAGTGGAGTGGGTTTAAGAGATAATGGGAGGAGAAAAGGTGAAGGCAAAAAGAATAGAAAAATGTTCTATGAAGTGTGGGTCCAAGGTGATTAGAAAGAGGGGAGCACTTGCTAGAGGAGTTTTTGAAGTCTGGGAAGTTTTCCAAAGACAGGAAGGAGACAGCACTGCATATTTGTACGGTAATGGGCATGACCCGATAGAGAGGAAAGTTCTATGACAACGGAGGAGAGAAAGGAGAGAACTGCAGGTCTGAAGGCCTTGTGTAGGCAAGAGAACATGGGGGTGGGGATTGTGCTCCTGCTCTTAGAAGGGCCTGGTTAAACATAGTAGTGGGGAAGGCAGAACTCAAGGAACAGATTCAAGAGGGTCAGTGGATTCAGTGTGGGGACATATGAACGTTCTCTTCCCAGCGCTTGTATGTTTCCTGTAAAATTCCAGATTTCAGCAACCTGGGTTTCGATCTCAGCTCTGTCATTTTGTACCCGCTGTGTCATTTTGATCCGTGACCTAACTCCTTCATTACAACCTGGCTAGTCGAATCTTAGAGGATTTCATGGATTCCCTAATGGTTACACATTGTGCAATTTGCAATACATGTGATTTACAACATAGACCATGGGGACTATGTTGTGGTGGACCCTGTGACATCACAAGCTCAAATTAAATGTGTAAACTCTCACGATTTTTATAGGTTAAGTGTCCTCTCCACACTGAAATATCTTTCCATAATTTTCTTCACCAAGCTGTCTTGGTACATACCTCAACCTTGAAGCTCACTCCGTTTTCACTGAGGAGTTCCATTTTTAAAGTCCTCAAATTAGTTAGTCTCTCCTCTTTTTGTGGATTACACAGTAGATATTTCCTCTCCAAGTAGTTGGGCTATGATTCTCTCTGGGTACCAGCCAATAGTCTCTGCTGATGTCTAGGCGGTTGGCACAACTTCATTGGTATAGTCTTCTGATTTTTGATAGAGATAACCTGGCAGTCAGTGCCTTCATATTTTCTAAAGGGAGTCATTTGTTCACAGTGCTCCCCAAATATGGGTTGATCTGCTCTCAGTTTTCATTGCTGCACTCATGAAATCTTGCTGCAACTATGTATTTAACCTCTGCAGAATTCAGATATATGTGACAGTAGCCCTTGCCAAGATCTGACTCATGCTTAAGTCATTCCCTTACTGCACCACTGTGAGACTCCTGGCTGCCCTTCCCACTCATCTGCAAGGACTGGCTTGCCAAAACTCTGTGGCTTGTTTCAAGGATTTCTTTTTTTCAGTTTCTCTGAAAATTTCATGTTCATGTTTCATTACTTTTTATTACTTAAAGATTGTTATTTTTTAAGTTGCTACTTATTGGAAGATTTCTATCTCAGGAATGTCACATTTGACATAGAAATCAGATTCTGGCTTGGTGCTCTGGTATATTTCTCACCAGTCCCCCTACTGTATTCTCTCTTCCTTCAATGACTTTCTCAGTTGATGTCATATTTGGGCCAGTTGCCCCAAGAAATGGGAGAGGTTGGATATGATAACACTAAACAAGCATCGCTAGGCCATGTTGCATCATAGAATGACAGAATCTTAAAGTTGGGAGGACACCCAAGCTTGGATAGTTTAACTTCCCTCCCAACGTAAGAATTTATTTGATGAGATCCATAATTCCCTCCTCTGCTTGAGTTCTTCTAAGCAAGGAGAGCTCATCAGATGGTCAGGCAAATTGCTCCCTTGTTTCTAGTTCTAATTATTAGCATTATTATTTTTCTTTAATTGAACTGAACTCTACCTCCCTATAACATCCCTCCATTAGTTTTATGTTTGCCCTCTGGGAGGGATACAAAATGAATAGATTTATTTCTTCACAACATAATAGTAATGGCTACCAGCATCGAATACTTGCAGGGTTCTGTATCAAGTGTCTTACACACCATATTAGTCTGGGTTCTTCAGTTGCAAGCAATGGAAACCCACTATAGCTACCTGTTTTCGTTATCTTTTACCTCATAATAAATTACCTCAAATCTTAGCGGTTTAACAGAATCAAACGTTTACTACATTACAGTTTCTGTGGGTCAAGAATTCAGAAGCAACTTAATGGGTACTTCTGCATTGGGGTTTCTTATAGGGTTGCCACTAAAATGTCAGCCTGGGTTTCAGTCATCTAAAGTTTAGACTGAGGCTGAAGCCTCCCTGATAGGGCTGGTACCAAAAGCCTCTGTTACTTACCATCTGTTGACCAGGGCCTTCAGCCTTGCTGCCAGAAAGACCTCTTCACAGAGCATTTCCAACATAACAGCTGAATTCCCATGGGGGAGAGAGAGGCAGAGGAGGAAGGGGGAGAGTGAGAGCAAGAGAAAGAGAGGAAAGAAGGGAGGGGAAGTAGGGGAGGGAGGGAGAGAGGGGAAGATAGAGTGGCCACAATGCCTTTTATGACCTGATCTCTAAAGTTGCTAATACGTTTTTTATATCTATATTTATTTAAATATGATAGTAGACACAAGGCTTCTGGGTCAGAGACAGACTGCTGAGTGACAGAGTATTTTAGTGGTAGTTCCCCATGCTCCATTTTCCCCCAAGGTAACATAGTGAGAGCCAAGTGGACCCTGCATATGGGGGGTGGGGTGGGGGGGTGGAATCTATACGACAGGAGAGAGATTCTGAAATTATGGATTTCAAAGTTTGCATAGGAGTTGGAACATCTACCCCTCCTCTTCCCTTCCAGAGAAGGGAGAACTTGGAAGTAAACTCTCTTGGGGAGAAGAGGAAGGCCTCTACCCAAAAGTTAAACATTTGGTTCTGGGGAAGCTAAGAAAAGTGTTATTACCCTTGAATAAGAATAGATGATTCCACAAAATAATGATGATGATGATGATGATGATGATTTTGATGATGTGGCCTCAGTCTATCTCCCTTAGAATGGGAATAACAAATGCCTCTGCGGAAAAAGGGAAATATTCCCTATCTTTATAGCATGTTGATTTCTATCACTCAGAAAGCTCTGACCATGTAGAGGCTTGAAACTATTCACACTGATTCTCAACAGTCACCATTTTACTTCTTCTTTATTCTAGTTATTAGAAGAAAGTCACTAAGTTCAGCCCACATTCAGGGGAAGAGGAGTTAGGTTCCACCTCTTAAAGGGAGAAATTTTTTTTTAAATGGTGGACATTAAGAACCACCACATTCTACCCAAAGATAACTAATATTTCACACATATGTGAATTATCTGCACCCTGAAGATTCTAAAAAGTCTTGTCCTATTGAATGTCAGATTAACTACAGATTTGCCACCTAAATCAGAACCAGGTGTATATAAGGTTATTTGGTTGTAGCTTCTTAAGTGCAGTTCTTGATCCAGAGATCTGTGAACTAAAGTGAAAGCTATCTTCTTCACATAGTCAACACATGTGGTGAGACAGGCATAGGGTAACTGATATAGATACTTCTGTTCGGAAAGAAAGAAACAAGAAGAGGCTGGAGTTACTGGTCCATAGTAATTTTGAAATCCAAATGGGAAATGTTAGAACTAGACTAGAACTCAAGGTGTGAGAATAATTCTCCATAATTCTCAGCTCTGTTCTTTGAGTTACTAGTTCTACCTTCTTAGTCATACTTCCTTTTGCATAAAAATGTTGGAACTCATAAAATACCCCAAAATGAAGGCTTCAGAAATAGCCTCAGAAGCAAAAGTTTCTCCCTGACCTTCTCCTGCCTTCCTGTCTTTAAGTCTCTTTCCCTCCTGAGGTAGCCATAGAAAGCAGAATGACCCCAAGGTGGGTCATAGAAATGAGAATCCCTTTCCCCAAAGCCAGCCATACAATCTAAAAATATTACTCTAAATCCCTCTCCAATTTTTCTGTGTAAAAACTGGCCATTAAAAAAAAAAAGATCTAATCTACCTTGTTTGACTGTAGGTTGTGAGATCCCCATTTCAGAGAGTGTTCTGTGCCATATCCAGAAGGAAGAAATGATGCTCAGAGAAGTCAGAAAGAATATAGATAGACAGGCTTTTCTGGGTTTCCTTGCCTAGTCTGTTAGCATTAAATCATATCCTTTTTTGTCCAATCTTATTTCTACATGGCTGCTCATACATTGTTAAACCTAAGCATAAAAATGAAAAATTCCCTCTGTATCTTTGGGTTTTCATTCTGAAGGCTTCCATGAAATGTGTATGCCATTTTGCCTATTAGTCTAGCTTTTGTTAGTGATTTTTAGCAGACTTTCAGAGGGCAAAGTGATGCTTGTCCTTGACCTCTACAAAAGGTACAACATTTTTACAGCTGAACTGTTTTCTGTTTCCTATTTATAGAAGTTTGGGGGTAAAAACTGCTTTCAGTGCAAGATGAATATAATTGTTTTTAAAACACTGTTAATCTTTCTAGGTTCCATTCCCCTTGGCAAAAGTCACACTCACAAATCTCTGGAGATAAACCCTTCTCTACCTTGGGCTTCTGTTGAGTCGGGTAGATAACAAGCCCTTCAAGTCTCTTATCTGTCCTATTGACTGACAGGATTTGTGGGGCCCACCCTTGAACTCTTTAGGGGATCTTCAGCCTGACTGAACAGAACTTGAGGTCAAGCTTTTATCTTTCTGAGACCTTAGAAAAAGATTTTAGAGTCATGCCTTTGTCTTCATCTTTAAGCATTCCTAACAGGACCCTGAATTTTATTTTTGCTTGGAAGATACTCTTTTTTCTTTTTTTTTTTTTTTTGAGTTGGAGTCTCACTCTGTCCCCAGACTGGAGTGCAGTGTCTGCTCCCGGCCACCACAGCCTCGCCTGCTGGGCTCCCGTGATCCTTCCGCCTCAGCCTTCCAAGTAACTGGAACTACAGGCGCGCGCTACCACGCCCGGCTAATTTTTTGATTTATTGTAGAAATGAGTTCTCACCAAGTTGCCCAGGCAGGTCTTGAACCCGCGGGCTAAGGCAATCCACTCACCTCAGCCTCCCAAGGCACGGGATTACAGGCTGAGCCACCAAGCCCAGTTGGAAGATACTCTTCAATTTTAGTGTTATCAAGTCCCAGCTACATCATGTTGGACAGTACCTTCTTTCTTTTTTAGAGACAGGGTCTCACTCTGTTGCCCAGGCTAGAGTGCAGTGGCATAATCATAGCTCACTGCAGCCTTGAACTCCTGGGCTCAAGCAATCTTCCCATCTCAGCTTCCCAAGTAGCTGAGACTACAGACATATGCCATCATGCCTCCCAAAGTGCTGGGATTACAGGTGTGAGCCACTGTGACTGACTGAACAATATTTTTTTTAAATTGTTTTTCTCTTTACTACTACAGCTTACACAAGTAGTCAAACTAAGCCACATGGCATCTTCAACACTTCCACTAAAAACCTCCTTGTCTAGAACATTCAGTTTATTAGGTACATCTTCTATTTTCCGCATAGCTGCAAGTGACAGTATTGCTAAACTTTCTGCCGTTGTATAATAAAGTTCCCTTTTGTCCAGTTTCCAAAACATTTCATTTCATCTTCCTTTAGGCCTCCACTACAACCCCTTGAAAGGAGAATAATCTCTTCTATAAACCCTTATTTCAAGCCTCTTCAAACTCGCTCAAATACTTCAAAGTCTTAGCAGCTTCTGCTCATTTCCTTTTTTCAAAGTCACTCCCAGATTTTAGTTACTTGTTATACAGCACCCCACTTTCAGGTGCCAAAATCTACATTACATATTTTGCTGTGTGACAGGTTTCTTTAACATTAAAACAGCAAACATATATTACCTCACAGTCTCTGTGAGGCAGGAATTTTGGAGCAGTTCAGCTGGGGGATTCTGGCATTGCAGTTGAGATGTTGGCCAAAACTTGGATAGAAAGTAGCTCCGATCCAGGAGTGGTGGCTCACAGTTGTAATTCCAGCACTTTGGGAGGTCAAGATAGGTGGATTGCTTGAGTTTAGGAGGTTGAGACCAACCTAGGCAATATAGTGAGACCTTGACTCTACCAACAACAAAATAAAGCCAGGCATGGTGGCATGTACTTGTAGTCACAGTTACTCAGGAGGCTCAGGTGTTAGGATCACTTGAGCCTAGGAGGTTGAGACTGTGGTGAGCTGTGAGCATGCCACTGCATTCCAGACTGAGTGACAGCGATTCTGACAAAAGGGAGGAAGGGAGGGAGGGAATGTAAGTAGCCCCAGAATCCACATCCTCGCCTCCCAATGACTCAAGAGAGGTTGGTTCAGCAGGCTGACCTTCACAGGGGTGGATGAATGAGAAGACTCTGCCTTTCAAGTCACAGGGAGTCCAAGAGTCTGGGACTGTGATGGATTTAGGAGCTGTGTCAGGACTAAGTCTGCGAGTGGCAGAACTGTAGTGCCCAAATCCCGGCAGGAAGAAGCTCACGCCCAGAGCTACTACACGGCGGCCCCTGAGGCTTTGGGGTAGCCACCACGCAACACAGTCCTTCGTCAGTCAGTGACTTTTCTCCAGTCACACGCTGTTTCATCGAAGTCCCTCTGACTGCACTGTTATTTGACACCTCTGGCATAGTCTGTCCAGTGTGAGGCACAGAGGGGCCATGAAAACTAGGCCTGCAGTGCTCGTTGGTGGGATGACTCAGACAAAGGGAGCTTGTCATGGCAACAACATGGGTGACGTTTGAGACACGTCCCTGGAATCACAGAAGCATGCCCAGTTTAGTCAAGTTCACGTGACTGGATCCTTTGACAGTCCCCGAGACATCAGTGGCTCTTGGGGTGCAGATATGGACACCATACCTACTTCTTGCCAACTGAGGAACTCCCGTCCTCGCGTCTCAGCTCCTTCATCCAGGCTTTCCTTCAGCCCAGCCACATCAAACTTTAATGTCCTCTGGAGCTCATCTACCCTCTCCCTCTCCACCAATCACTTCCCATGTCCAAGCCACCGCTGCCATCATCACTATTTGTCTGGAAGACTGCAGTCAGTTTCTGACATGTCTCTCTCTTAGACTCCTGATTCCCTCCAATTCTGTTTTTCCCACAGCATCCAGAGTATACTTTTAAAAACTTTTTTTGAGACAGGGTCTTGCTCTGTCACTCAGGCTGGAGGGCAGTGTTGTGATCATAGCTTACTGTAGTATTGACCTCTTGGGCTCAAGCAATCCTCCTCCCGAATAGCTGGGACTACAAGTGCATGCCACCATGCCTGGCTAATTTTTAAAAGTTTCTGTAGAGCTGAGGCTGCCCAGGTTGGTCTTGAATTCCTGGCCTCAAGTGATCCTCCCACCTCAGCCTCCCAAAGTGCTGGGATTATGTGTGTGAACCAGCACACCCGGCCAATACTTTAAAAGACTTAAATCTTATGTTTATATACAATACACATAAAAGATCACTTATCTGCTTAAAAGCCTTCAACTACTTCTTTCCTCCCTATGTTAATAAAATTAAATTAAAACTCATTTCCAGGGCCCCCAAAGTCCTGGTATCTGGGGCTAGCTTCAGCTACCTCATCTCTTTCCATCCACCACCCCCCCATTGTGTCACAGCCACACCTGCCCCAAAGGTCTGGACTTCTCGGGTTTTGTCATGTCTTTCCCAACTCAATACCTTTGAACGTGCCGGCTTTCCGCTGGAAGGCCCTCCCTTACTCCACCACACTCAGCACACATCCTTGCCCTAATCTTTGTGTGACTGAGTCCATGTCAGTGTCCCCTTCCTCAAACCATCCCACCTACATCATCTTCTGCGGTCAGGGCACTTGTTGCGTCCATCAGAGAATTCCTCAAAGTGTAATGCTATCTTGTGCACTTGTTTATCAGCTCTCTACACCAGACTAGAAGCTTCTTGGGGTCTGTGCTTCCTTGTCCACTGTGTCCTTAGGACTTAGTGCAATGCTTGGCCCTTGACAAATCCTAGTTACATGAAGATTTATTTAAGTCATAATCTACAAACTTTACAAAGATAACTTATTAATAGGAAACATAATATCCTTCCAGATTTTTATGAGGATTAAAAGAATTATTGTGGGGAATAAATGAAGTATGCAAAAATATTTAGCAAAATATGTTCTCTCCCTCCTCCTCTCCCTCCCCACCTTTCTTCCTGTGCTGAGAAAAACCTGGAACTCTCTTGACTTCCACTTTTATTCCTGCCGGCCCTCTCTCTCTATGAAAGCTGAGTGTGATTCAACTTTTAACTCTCTGAAAAATCAATCTCTCTTTCAAAGGACATGGGTTATAGAGGAAAGAGGATCCTCTCAATGACCTTTTAAAACTACCTGTGACAGGCATCACACCATGAAAGCATTCAAATCTCCTAAGACCTCGTGAGCAATTTTTAAATAAAGTTGTCACCTGGAGCTTCAAATGCACTCTCAAGAAATAAGGCACAGTACCACACCTGAAGTAAATGTGGAAGTAACAACAGCCACAACAAGTACTTAGTGAGCCCTCACAGGTGCCAGGTACTGTGCTAAGCACCTTACCTGCCTGTCTCCTGTAATTTACCCAGCAAACCCAGACGGAGTGGCCTGTGATTATCCCTACTTCAGAAGGGAAACTGGGCTTGTCAAGTGAGTTCGCATGCAGGTCTGTTTGACTCAAGAACCCTCTGACGATTTCCTGGAGGGGCTCCCAGCTATTATTCCTCCTGTTAAGTACCTTAATCTGGTTTCAGGCTACCCATACCCTCTCTTGCCTACAGCTCCTTAGGATTCTTTATGACAGCCAGCCTGGGGAACACAAATTCTCCCTCCTTCATAACTTCCTGTGTGTTCTTCCTACCTCCCTTCTTCCAAGTTATTCTACCTTCTGCATAGATTAATATTCCTGAAATCATGTGTTTTTTATGTCACCTAAACTCAGAGTTTTTTTAATTTTTGAGACAGGCATGCATTACCATGCCTGACTTTTTATTTTTTTATTTTTGTTGAGACAGGGTCTCACGATATTGCCCAGGCTGGTCTTAAACTCCTCAAGTGATCCTCCCACCTTGGCCTCCCAAAGTGCAGGGATTACAGGCATGAGCCCCAGCACCTGGCCAGGTCAAAAAGTTCTGTTAATTCCTGGGTGTTTCAGGTGTCAGATCCATTCTGCCGCTTACCAGTTGTGTGTCTTTGGGAAGGTAATGAACTTCTCTGAGTTCCAGTATTCTTATTTCCATGAGGTGGTTAAGAGGATTAGACAGGTTATCTGTCTGTTTGGACAGACCACGCTACTCTGATAGCTAGCCCTGGAGCACTGTGACTCTGCCTTCTCCCTTCTGTGGGCTCCTTGTGTGTCCACGGCCTCCACACCAGACTCAGGCGACGGAACAGCCTTTCTCTGAAACATGACAGGTGTAGGCCAGTGGCTGTGGGTGACACAATCTCTCACAGATGATGTCGAAGAAATCGCTGGCATGGCATTTGAGCCACGGCCTGGATGAAGGAATGCCAGCTCCTCGGAGTGGGTCCTCAGTGATGTGTCCATCCGCGTTGCATTGCTGTAAAGGATCACATGAGGCTGGGTATTTTATAAAGGAAAGAGGGTTATTTGGCTCACGGTTCTGTACAGCGCGGCATCTGCCTCTGGTGAGGCTCCTCGGGAAACTAGGATCTTAGAGGAAGGTGGAGAGGGAGCAGGCATGTCTCATGGCAGGAGCAGGGTCGAGGAGTGGGAAGAAGAAGCCAGCCTCTTTAAACAAGTGGCTCTCGCATGAACACAGAGTGAGAGCTCTCTCATTACCCTGGGGATGGCACCAAGCCATTCGTGGGGGGTCTGCCCCATGACCCACATCCCCCCCCACCAGGCCCTGCCTCCACGACTGGGGACCACACTCCAACAGGAGGTATGGTGGGACACACATCCAAACTTTGTCAGGGGGTAGTCTTTCACACGGACCTCCAGGCTGGTATGTGAAGCCCATTCTTGCAAGATGCATGACGTTTAGATGTCAACCATGTCACAAGCCTTCTAGGTGGGCTTGCTCTTCTGAATGATGAAATTCTTATGTCTCCTGGCTTCACAGTCTGGCGTGGGCTATTATATCTATTCCATGGGGCAGCCATAACAAATAATCTCAAGCTGGTGAGTTAAAACAAAGGCAATCTATGTGCTCACAATTCTGGAGGCCAAAAGTCTAAAATCAAGATGCTGGCAGGGCCACGCTCCCTCCAAGCTCTAGAACAGGCATTTCCAACCCATGACTCATGCACCATACACAGCCCAGGACAGTGAGTTATGCAGCCCACAAAATCTTTTAAATCATTTGCTTTTTAACGTTTATTTTCTTTGTGACCCCCATGCATAGTTCTGCCTTTGAATTTCATTGCAGCTTATCCATGACATCGCCTTTTGGCAGCGCATACATTTGTGAGCAGCTGTTTTCAATGATATGAAGCATATGAAGAGCAAAACTCAAACAAACATTTCTGTCGAGAACCTTGAGAACTCACTAAGAATTGTGATCACTTCCGTTGAACCAGATACTGATTAGTTTTATGAAAACAAGATCAAATTTTCCACTGGCTTTATATTATTCTAATCTTCTAAACTATAAATATATATTTTTAAAAAGCCTTATTATGTATACATACTATATTATATAATTTTTGTGTGGTCCAAGACAATTCCTCTTTACTCTGTGTGGCCCAGGGAAGCCAGAACTTTAGACACCCCTGGTCTAGAAGAACCTGCTATTTGTTTCTTCGGGTTTCTAGTGACTGTCACCACTCCTGGACTATGAGCCGTGTCCCTTCAACCTCTGCCTCTGTGGTCACACTGCCTCTTCCTCTTTTGCATGTTTCCTTGTGTGTCTTTTATAAGGACACTTGTCAATGGACTTAGGGCAGACCCAGATAATCTGGTATGTTCTCCTTATCTTAAGATCCTGTGATGGTTGATACTGGGTGTCAAGTTGACTGGATTGAGAAATGTCTGGATGGCTGGTGAAGAATGTTTCTGGGTGTATCTGAGGGTGTTTCCAGGGGAGATTGACACATGCCTCAGTGGACTGGAGAGGAGGACCCATCCTCAATGCAGGGGACACCATCCAATTGGCTGCCAGTGCAGCCACAGCAAAGCAGGTGGAAGAAGGAGATAAGCATCTCGCTGAAGTTCCTTGCTCTCTCTCTCCCTTCCCTTGTGAGGGATGCTCTGCTTTCTCCCCTCTTGCCCTTGGACATCAGACTCCATGTTCTTCAGCCTTTGGACTCTGGGACCTGCACAAAAGGTCTTCCAGGCTCTCAAGTCTCCAACCTCAGACAGGCTGCCATGTGAGCTCCCTGGTGTTGAGACTTTTGGACTTGGACTGACTAGTGACTGACCTTCCTCATTTTCCAGCATGCAGACGGCTTTGTGGGACTCGCCTTGATCATGTGAGTCTGTCTGAGCCCGTGTGCCCATATGAGCCTGTGTGAGCCCATGTTCCCCAATCAACTCCCTGTTACATGTATATATATCCAAGTGGTGCTGTCCTTCTGGAAAACCCTAATACAGATCTTTAATTCAATGTCATCTTTAAGGATGCTTTCTTCAAGCAGGGTCACATTAACAGGCTCTGGGAATTAGGATGCAGGCATATCTTTGGGAGGACACAATTCAACCCACTATCGTTAAAAAGTGAGTACGCCTGAGAATGTCTAGGTCTACAGCTGAGGCGTTTAAAACAGCCAATTAACTTATTCAGAAATACATGCACTTGTCAGAGATTCTGTTGCAGATGCTATCAAGAGGCGATCTGCATAAAGGTTTGATTGGATTGGCAATTTAGGGTTTATGTCACATAAACAAAGATTCCATAACTTTTTGTGGTGTAATCCAAGAGTTGTCAAACCACAACTTGTGGGTCAAATCTGGCTGGCCACCTGTTTTTGTAAGTGAAGCTTTTTTTAAGCGCAGCCATGATCGTTTGTTTACATATTTTATTTATTTATTTATTTATTTATTTATTGATAGCTGTAGGGGTCCAAATAGTTTTTGGTTACATGGATGCCTTGTATAGTGGTGAAGAGGTCTAGGTTTTAAGTGTACCCACCACCCCCACCTGTGCACATTTTACCTGATGGGTGGTTTTTCATCCATCCCTCCTCTCCACCTCCCCCTTCTGAGTCTCCAATGTCCATTATACCAGTCTCTATGCCTTTGCAGACCTTTAGCTTAGCTCTCATTTATAGTGAGAACATGTGGTGTTTGGTTTTCCAATCGTGCATTACTTCTCTTAGGATAACAGTCTCTAATTCCGTTGAAGTTTCTGCAATTCCATCATTATTTCATTCTTTTTACGGCTGAATAGTATTCCATGGTGTGTGTGTATTACATTTTCATTATCCACTGGTCAACCGATAGGCATTTATGTTGATTCCACATCTTTGCAATTTGAATTGTGCTGCAGTGAGCGCAGGTGTCTCTTTTGAATAATGACCTCTTTTCCTTTGAGGAGATACTAGTCTTGGGAGCTCTGGATTGAAAGGTAGAGCTTTTAGTTCTTTGCAACTCAGTTATTTTTAATTATTTTAGAATGACGTTGATTTTACACACATTTTTCTTTAGTGACCAAGAGTTTTATGAGAACCCAGAGCTGAGTGAAGAGACTGTGTTGCCACCACAGCCCTTTGTGTCGTGAGAAAGAGCCCGCTATAGGCCCACACTCTTGTGTCAGGAGGGACAACAAGAAGAGGGACAATGTTAAAACAAAGCAAAGCATCCTCTCTCCTCCTCCTCCTCCTCTTCCTTTTTTTTTTTTTCTTCTGGGATCACTGGACCATCAGGTGTAGCTTTTCCTGCTGAGGTCACTCAGACAGACCAATGTGATGTTTTTCTGGAGGTTCTGCATGTAAGGAAAATGAGATCTTTCATCTTTGACAAAAATATTTTCACATAACTCTGGGTTGATTAAGGTCATTTGGAATTTTTTTTGGTACAGTCTTTGTATCTAAAACACATACTCATTATGAAAGAAGGTCTATGACTAAAAAAACTATGACTCCAAAGGAGTTGGCCTATAGTTAATTGTATTGTTAAAGAAGTTGCATTTGCTTTCCTGCTTTTTGGGAGGAATTCCATGTAATTTGATCTCTGGGGGAAAATATTAACCTCTTCATGTATATACTCTTTGCCCCCCTAGTGTTTGGTAAAAGTTAACAAGATGCCTTTTTTGTTAGCTCAAGTTCCTACCATTGGTGTGAAAATATATCAATATCCTTTGACCCTTCTATATCATGTGTAAATGATGAAAGAAGGGAGAACTGGAAAGAATAGTGATTTGTTGCCATGGAAATAAATGAATACAAAGCTGGTGGTTTGAGCTATGACTTAAGGGCTTAGGGAGGGAGAGGAGGAGGAATGATAACATCTCTAACATTCTTAGAAAATACTAGCAAATGTCTAGACATGTTTCTGTTCCCCCTCTCTCTAAGCCCCTCACATCAGTATTCAGAGATTGAGTCTACACTGAGCTAGTAGAACCTGACAAGGCCCTAAGAACTTTTACCCCCTTTCTGAGCATGGCATGGCCCAGTGTGGTGTTGGACGGTCTCTGCATTTTTTGGACAAGCATAACTCCAATTTAGATAAAAAGACCAAACACAGAGGCATTTTCAAGAGCTAACCTTCACTCCCTGCAAGTAGGTTGGCTCCCAGCTTTCAGTGATGCTCCATTTTCTGAGAAGAGAGACTGTCATCACAGGGTTGAGAATTATAAGCCAGACTTTGAGCAGAATTATAGGCAGCCAATGACCAGGGTGCCCTGTGACCCAATTCCCTGCAGCTGCTAACTTGCCGAGAGTCACGTGGCATGCAGGCCACCTCCACCCATTTGGAGCCCATAATTAGACAGAATCTTTAACAATAGATCTTTTTACACAAGAATCACTTAAGGTGTTTTTCAGATCCTGAATTCCAGCAGAACAGCTGTTGCCAACCTGTCTGAAGAGCCTCACCAAAAAACTGACTCAGTACAAGAATGCAGTTTCCTCATCTCTTTGTCCCATGATTCACTCCTCACTTTTTTTTTTTTTTTTTTTTTTGAGTCAAGGTTTCACTCTGTTGCCCAGGCTGGAGTGCAGTGGCACGCTCATGGCTACCACAGCCTTGACCTGGGTTCAGGTGATCCTTCCGCCTCAGTCTTCCAAGTATCCAGAGTTACAGGTGCACGCCACCACATCTGGTTAATTTTTTGACTTATTGTAGAGACAAAGTCTTGCCAAGTTGCCCAGGCTGGTCTTGAATCCCTCAGCTCAGGTAATTCTCTTGCCTCAGCCTCCCAGCGTGCTAGGATTACAGGCCAACTCCTCACTTCTTGACCAATCATTGATGTACATGCTTTAGTGCATCACCTGTCCAGACCCCTTAAAAACCCTACCCCAAACCTCTCAGGAAGGTGGATTTGAGATTTCCTACCAACTCCTCATTCAGTTGCCCTATAATGATCAAACTCTTTCTCTGTTGCAACTGACAGTTTGTCAGTATGTTGACACACTGTGCATCAAGCAACAAATCTATTATGGTTATAGCAGGACTCTAAATCACAGAGTTGTCCCTCATGACTGTGTCTGGACTACTGACCCTGACTTCTACCTCTAGTCATTGGTTCAGGGGTGGAACCTGGCTCAATTTGGCCAGTCGTGGTAATCTGTCCTGGGCATGGTTGGTCCAGCCATGACCATCTAAGCCAAACCAGACCAAGTACTATCTTCCCCAGAACTTTCAAACTGGAATTAGATAAGAGAGTTGGTTTTAATGTAAAGGGGAAAGTTGTGGAATCTGAGGCCTGGAATCTAAATGTGGCCATGAGGTCCACCTCTTTAAAGAACTCCTTTTTGAGACAGGGTCTTTCTCTGTCACCTAGGCTGGAGTGCAGTGGCATAATCATGCCTCACTGCAGCCTCGAAATCCTGGCCTCCAGTGACTCTCCCACCTCAGCCTCCCAAGTAGTTCCTTTTTCATGCCATGCCATAGCCGAAGTCTTTTGGAAATGGATGGGCCGGCTTACCTGGCGGCGAGGGGCAGTATCTGCCCAGTACTGCAGAGACACAGTGCTGGAGCTGCCAGCCTATGACCTGACAGGCCAGGTCAGGTTGCTGCCTCCCCAGTCCATCGCCCCTCATCCATCGTCCCTCTTCCCCTCCCCCAGCCACCACAATCCAGCCAGCTCCTCAGCACCCAGCCCTCACAACCCCCACCAACCCCCAGCTGAGGCCCAGCTCCTCATTGGCCACCTGAGCTGCCACTTGGGAGCAGCAGGGTGGGCGGTGTCCCCTCATGTGCCACAACCACCTGGCTGGCTGGTCAGGGGAGGAGTCTCGCTCCTGCCCAGGACACTCTTGCTCCTTGCCTCCCAGCTCACTGCCTTCTTCCCATCTGTCTAGACTAGCTTTATTGGACTTACAAACATGCCCACAGAATGGAGCTTGTTCTCAGAATGGAACTCATTCGTATTTAGGGGACTTACTCTACAGGCATGAGCCACTACGTCTGGCCCAAAAGAGATTCTTTTAGGAGAATGAAGTGTGATGGGCCAGGTGAGGGATGGAGAGAAAGTCTGCCGTCAAGTTCAAGTCTCTGGTCCGGTTGATCCCACAGTCTAGCTGCACTTCACACCTTCCTGCAGCTGGGCATCCACCATCGATACTTTCCCATTGCTTAAGTTACTAGAGATGGGCTTCCATTCCTGGAAATCAAAAGGGTCCTAACTAAGATACCTTGTCTCACCCTTGGTGGTGGTGGTGACCAACAGGTTCTCAGTTAAGGCCTGAGCTTCTTGGGAGGTGCCAGGGACATAGGTGAACCAAAAAAATGAAGGCACAAAAACCCAAGATACTGTTGTACTATGCAAGGCTGGAGAGACCCAGGAAATTCTCAGTGGGAATATTGCTTTGTTTATTTGTTTTTTAGAGATGGGGTCTCACTATGTTGCCCAGACAATGTTTTCGAGACGGGGTCTCGCTATGTTAGACTCCTGGCCTCAAGTGATCCTCCTGCCTTGGCCTCCCAAAGTGCTGGGATTACAAGAGTGAGCCACCCTACCTGGCCAGGAACATTGCTTGGATCAATTTGCTGAGACCAGCTGAAGGCTCCTCCTGGGTTCAATACAGACATCCCTCCAGCCTGCAGAATCGTTTTTTAGGTGCCTGCGGTACTCCTGCACCCATTATCACATTTACCTCCTAAGAGCTCTTGGAGGTGAGGGGGGCCAAAGGTTACATTACCATTTTAGGGGAGGAGGCAGCTGTATTCCGGAGGGATGGTGTGTTTTGTTCATAGCAGCTGAAATTTGCACAGGACAAAACCAGCCTGAAAGCTGGGTGTCCTGACCTCAGGACTTCATCCTTACTCTTACCCACATCTGACCAAAGTTCTTAGTCGAAGGAAATAGAGACAAGAAGCTGGGAAGTGCCCCTCTGGCTGGCAAATGTGGACTGGTAAGAGGTATGTAGAGATCACGGTGGGATGTGGGCGGCTCACATGCCACCTTCTCACAGAGTGAAGGGAGAATTGGCTGCATGTGATTAACACAGCATGGTGACATGTCCTGAGGACATTACAGAGCAAGGTAAGCTAAGACCAGGGGGTCAGAGGAAGCCCAAAAAGTGAGTGTCTCTCCATTTACATATGCCTCAGGAGAGGTTGGCATCATTGCCGGGACCATTTTCCAAATCGGGAGAAGGGATTTCTCCTTGTCAGGAGGCCTGGGCAGGTTCCCTGGAGACAGAGCTTTGCCTGCAGAGTGACTTGACTGTGTAACTGGTTGTGGTCAGCTCACTGCCCCTCCAGTGGGTGGGGAGTCAGAGAGGGCCAGGGTTTGCAGGTGGTTCTTCTGTTCCTTTCAACCTCGGTTCCAGGAAAGGAACCCCTGAGCCTCCATGAATGGGGAAAGGTACGGCTGAAGTCGTGTCTTGGTGAAAGGAATTCACCAGACAGACATGAATTAAGAAAGGCAGGATTGGCTGGGTGCAGTGGCTCAAGCCTATAATCCTAGCGCTTTGTGAGGCCAAGGCAAGAGAATTGCCTGAACTCAGGGGTTCAAGACCAGCCTGGACAACTTGGCGAGACCTTGTGTCCACAATATATTTTAAAAATTAGTTGGGCATGGTAGCAAGTGCCTGTAGTTCTGACTACTTGGAAGGCTGAGACAGAAGGATCGCCGGATCCCACTGCACTCCAGCCTGGGCGACAGAGTGAGACTCTGACTCAGAAAAAGAAAGAAAGAAAAAGAAAGGCAGGTTATTGCAGCAGCAGAGAGTGTCTGCTGTCTGCAAAGAGCCAGAGGCCAGAGGAGTGTTTTATATGCCTGGTGTGGGGGTCTTGTGGGCTAGGGAAATTGGGGGGAGTTTGCAAAAGGATATTACCAGAGGTTTGTAAAGTGCCTGATTGTGGTGTTTTGTTTCTTTAAGATGGGTTTAAATAACAGCAGTAGTTAACTGCTTTTGTTTATGGCAGAACTAACAGCCAGTGCTTAACTGCTTTTTGTTTACTTCCAGCTAACAGCAAATGTGTTACAGCTGGTCAGTGAATTTTTTTTGTTTTTGTTTTTTTGAGTTGGAGTCTCACTCTGTCTCCCAGGCTGGAGTGCAGTGGCACACTCATGGCCTCCCCAGCGTCGACCTGCTAGTCTCTGGCGATCCTTCCGCCTCAGCCTTCCAAGTAGCGGGAACTACAAGTGTGAGCTACCATGCCCAGCTAATTTGTATTTATTTATTGTAGAGACAAGGTCTCGCCAAGTTGCCCAGGCTGGTCTTGAACCCGTGGGCTCAGGCAAGCCACTCACCTCAGCCTCCCAAAGTGCTGGGATTACAGACTGAGTCACCGAGTCTGGCATGGTCAGTGAATTTTTACAACTCTTGCTGTTATCAATAACATTTGTAAAATCTCATCCTGAGAGTCTTTAATTAACCCAATTGATACTGGCTTAATCAGGAAACGTGTTTGAAGCATGCTTTTTGTAGAAGATGAAAGCCAAGTGGACCTCAGAATATACCCAGAGTCTCCTCTTTCAGCTCAAGACCATGAAAAAGAAAAAGAAACTTTGTTGAACGTATTTGACTAGTGTTGGCATTTAAGGGCCCCCAAGATTTGGAGACGGAGAAAATAGGACTGACTTTTTGAATGCTACACCATAAAAATGATACTATTGGGCTAGATACGAAAGGTCAGCAGCAAAGACAGATGACTTCTAAGGCCCTTGGCCTGGCTGGGCCTGGGAGGAGTACAGTACGGGGGAAAGTGGTGGCTGTGATGGTCAGCAACGGAAACCAAGAGCAAAGACAGAGACAAATGTTGACAGTGTGTATTCAAACCCTGCCCAGTGGAGAAAAAGCCATAGCCCATGCTTCTGAGTGTGCAATATCATTCCTAATAGGTGGATGCATCTAGAGGGCTGTAGCCATTGTGTCTGAGCACTCATGTTCCGTCTTTAAGACCATTTCACGTGGCAGGAATGATGCACTAGGAAGCTTACTCTGCCAGATAGAAACCTTTGGCTCATCCCATTCTCCTTGGTCTGGCATCATATACAACAAGAAATTGGATTCTTATTTCGCTTCTACAGGGAAATCATGCATTGATCCCAGAGACTTCTGCGAGATGGTATGGCTTTCTGATTCTTCACATCGGTCCCTTGAACATGGTTCACACGAGCCTGCCCTGGGATGTGAACTGCATGGTGTGCTGACAAAACCAGGATCTGAGCTGACCAGAGGAGTTCTCCGTCTGCTGGTGATTGTACATTTGTCAGGTCATCAGTGACATCCTCTGTGGTCATTCAGGAGATGGTCAGTCAGACTTTCTGTGGTGGGGTGTCCTGGCATCGCCACTTGACTGAGAAAGCACATTTTGAAACTTAATACAGCCCTCTTTGAGGAAGAAATACTGACAGAAAGGTAAAAACAGTCTTGGTGGCAGGGGTAGGAGTGGTTCTAAAGATGTCGATGGGTTGAAGGTGGTGGCCATGAGACTGTGCCTCCCAGACCTCCACCACAGCAAGGCAGCTGTGTGCTGAAGTCCACTGCAGTGTTTGCATGGAGGCCACACTTCCAACCAGCTGCTCTCAGCCAGTGATGAGCACTGCAGGAATACCAAGGCAGATGCCTTCTTGGGAGACCCCAGACTCCCCTGCTGGTTTGAGAACTCCCCCTGCAGCCTGGCCAAAACTCTTCCAGATTTCATGGCAGTCTAGAATGCGTTCATCCAGTTCTCTTTCCCAGTTTCCTCTTGAGATCAGATTTCATCATGCTCCTTAAACATTTAATCTTGTCTTGGTGACTGCTTCTCAAATGCCCTTAAGGACACAATGAAAAACATGCATAGCCAGAATCCTGGCAGGAAAGAGATGGCACACTCACCCTTGGATGCTTTTGAAACTGTTTCAATTACCCCATAGATATCTGTGAGTTTTTTGAATAAACATAGAAATAGACCCTCCTGATCTTAAAACTTGAAACTGGTTCCTTCCTCAGGAAACCGACTCTCAGGTAAGGGACTGAAACTCACCAGAAAATTGCATCCAGATAAGGAGATGCCAGACCCTCACTCACCTAGCCTGCTTCTTCACCCCTCACTAAATGCTGTTTCACTTTCCTTCCTACTATATACACACACCCCAATTTTAGTCAGTCAGGGAGAGGGATTTGAGGCTGACTGCCTGTTCTCCTCAGCTGGTGTCACCAGAACAAAAAGGCTTCTTCCCAGACAATGCTCGTTTTCCTGATGATGAGTTCCTGTGCAGGGAGCAGAGACCTCTTCTGAATCCCTAGTGTTTCAGTAATATTTTGAGTAGAGTTCAATAAAAGAATTATATTCGGAGGTGTGGGCAGGGTAGAGAGGAAGTTGTCATTGCTCACAGCTGGCAAAGCTGTGCTCCCCATCCTAGGCCTGAGGAATGAGGAGAGAGGGCAGCTGCTGTAATCCAGAGACCCCAAAGGACAAGGGAAGGGAGAAACAAGTG
The DNA here is from genome assembly GCF_000164805.1 of Carlito syrichta. Lineage (NCBI taxonomy): Eukaryota > Metazoa > Chordata > Mammalia > Primates > Tarsiidae > Carlito > Carlito syrichta. The sequence continues at coordinate 147,296 of NW_007258440.1, read as the reverse complement.
TTTCCAGCCCCAACCTCTTCTAATAACTCTCTTCTTTCTAAGCAGAGCCTGAAGAGTATCCACACGGAAACGTGCATGAGCTAGAAGCAGGAATCAAAACAGTGCTTGGGCTGTCTGCCATCAGAGGGCCTCAGTACTGCAAGAACCTGAGTTCTAATCCCAGTCTGCTACAAATCGTGCTATAACTGTGGAGGAATATGGGCCTGATTAGGTCAGCTGCAGTTGGGTAAATTGATTTTACAAATGCTACAAATAAACTTATAACGCAAAGAGCTGTAAAAGCTGGTGAGCCAGCTATAAAATGTTTGCAGTTAACCAAAGTTTGTTAACCATTTGTTGCTACTTAACTACTGCTGTCAACTAACTGCTGTTATCTTAAAGAAACAAAATACCGCTATCAGCTGCTTCACAAACCTTTGGAAATTTCCCGTTTGCAGATAACTCCTCTTGGTCCACACTGGACCCCTCTTATAAAACAGCCCTCTAGCCCTGCCTCTTGGCAGAAAACAGACACTCTTTCTGCTGTTTGGCAGATTGTGCCCTTCACGACGTATCTTCTCTTCAGTAAATCTGCCTTTCTTAATTCATAACTATTTGGTTAAATTCCTCTTACCAACCTGTGATTCCAGTCATTTCTTTTTTTGTTGTTGTTTTTTTTGAGTTGGAGTCTCACTCTGTCGCCCAGACTGGAGTGCAGTGGCCGCTCCCAGCCACCGCAGCCTCAACCTTCCAAGTAGCCGGAATTACAGGCACGTGCTACCACGCCCGGCCGATTTTTTGATTTATGGTAGAGATGAGGTCTCGCTGCCCAGGTGGGTCTCGAACTCGTGGGCTCAGGCAATTCACTTACCTCAGCCTCCCAAGGCACGGGATTACAGTCTGAGCCACCGA
>NW_007258440.1:136107-146286 GCF_000164805.1 Carlito syrichta | reverse complement strand
TTTTTTTTTTTTTTTTTTTTTTTTTTTTTTTTTTTTTTTTTTTTTTTTTTTTTTTTTTTTTTTTTTTTTTTTTTTTTTTTTTTTTTTTTTTTTTTTTTTTAATCGGGGTCTCACTCTGTCACCCAGCTAGAACCACAGCCTGGACTTCCTGGGCTCAAGTAGTCCTCCTTCCTCAGCCTCCCAAGTAGCCGGGACTATAGGCATGCACCACCCCACCCGGCTAATTTTTTGATTTTGTGTAGAGACGAGGTGTCACTATGTTGCCCAGGCTAGTCTCAAACTGCTGGTCTCAAGCAATCCTCCTGTCTTGGCCTCCCAAAGTGCTGGGATTACAGGCATGAGCCGCTGTGCCTAGCCATATCAGTCCTTTAATTTTCAGTTTGTCCTCACTGCCCTCCTCTGGATGAGTAGCAAACTGTCAGTGACCCTTTCAAGGCACCACAAGCTGGACACCAATTCCACGGGGTGGGGGTGGGGTTAGATCAGCATGATTCCCTCCTGGCATGTGCTCCAGATGCCTGCTGATGGAGTGTGGGTGCTGGGCCTGATTGGCAGCTTGACTCATCAGTACTGTCCTGGCCTGGGGATGCAAACCTACTCAGTTCCACACGTAACACCCAACTGAGCATCTCCCACAGGCTTCTCCATTCTCTCCAAACAGATTCAGAAAAGCTTTGTTAATATCTTGCAGAAACTCAGATCTGTCAGTAGACAAACGTATCCTGATCTGCCTCCCTGCAGTCACCATCAAAACCAGACATGGCACCTGGTTTTCATGAGCCTGTTTTGGCTCCCCTGGCCACCATCTCCTGGGCCTTGTTGGCCGACATCCTGGCCCGGGTCAGCTCCATGCTTGCCAGGACCCACCTCCTTCCTCTTTCAAAACATTGTCTCATACCTTTGGTTGTCTCTAGTTTTCTGGCATCTCCTCCATTTTTTGATTACCAAGAGGATTACATGGAGCAATTCAATAGTCTCATTGCTAAATGCCTGATTATCCTGGCATGTAATTTTTATTTTGTTTTTTTTTTAAGGAATGGGGTCTCCCTCTGTCTCCCAGAAGATGGATACTGAGGGACACTGTGCCGTCTCTGCCACAGTCCACCAGCATCCTCTGGCCTTCTCTTAAGGATTCTCATGGAGTAAAACCACACCGTCACCTCTACTTTCCTTTTTCCTTTTCTTTTTTCTTTTCCTTTCTATTTCTCCCTTTCTCTCTCCCTTCCTTCCTTCCTTCCTTCCTTCCTTCCTTCCTTCCTTCCTTCCTTCCTTCCTTCCTTCTTTCCTTCCTTCAGACAGGGTCTCCCTCTGTCTCTCAGGCTTGAGTGCAGTGGTGTGATCATAGCTCACTGCAGCCTCAAATTCCTGTGCTCAAGCTATCCTCCTGCCTCAGTCTCTCAAATATCTGGGACTATAAGCATGAGCCACCATGCCCTGCAAATTATTTTATTTATTTATTTTTGAGTTTGAGTCTCATTCCATCTCCCAGGCTGGAGTGCATTGATACTCTCACGGCCACCCCAGCATCAACCTGCTGGGCTCCAGCGAGTCTTCTGCCTCAGCCTTCCAAGTACGCGGAACTACAGGTATACACTACCATGCCTGGCATTTTTTTTTTTTTTAATTGTAAAGACAAGGTCTCACCAAATTGCCCAGGCTGGTCTTGAGGTTCTTGCCTTAGTTTCCCAAAGTGCTGGGATTATAGGCCTGAGCCACTGTGCCCGGCCAATTTTTTATTTTTTTAGAGATGGTGCCATGCTGTGTTGCTCAGGTAAGTCAGGAACTCCTGGCCTCAAGTGATCCTCCTGCTGTGGGTTCTCAAAGTGCTGGGACTACAGGCGTGAGCCATCCCATCCCACCTCCCATTTCTTTTATGGTTACTCACAAAATCCTGTCTGCTGCGTTTGGCGGTGGGCTTAATATGGCTGGAGTAGCAGGGGTGAAAATATTCGCCAAGACAGTTATGAATTAAGAAAGGTCGATTTATTAAAGGGAAGATACGTTGTGAGGGGCACAGCAGACAGAGCAGCAGAGAGAGTGTGCACTGTGTGCAAGGAGGCAGAGGCTAGTTTTATGGGATTTAGTGGGCAGGGAATTTTTCTTCGGGGAAAGTTTGCAAAAGGAAATTGACAGAGGTTTGTGAAGCGGCTGATTGTGGTGTTTTGTTTCTTTAAGACAGGGTTAATTAACAGCAAAAGGTTAACTGCTTTTTGTTTATGCAAATGTCTTACAGCTGGCTAATTGGCTTTGACAGCTCCTTGTGGTTATCAGAAAGTTTCTTTGTAGATCTTTATCTCCAGGTCCTTTTCTTTAGTGTAATTTACCCAATTGATGCTGGCTTTATCAAGCCTCACATTCCTCTACACTATTCATTTAATTATTTTAATCAATTCTGTTTTACTGCTTAAAACCTTTTTTTTTATCCGTTCCTCTCTTCCTATTTCACACTTACTGTCCTCCAATACAGACCAGAGGGCAGGTTCTGCCAGCCCCATCTCAGAGCTCCATGCTGACCATCTTCCATCTGCTGGCTGCCTGGAAAGGGGAGGAGAACCCCCCTGCTGGCGAGTGGTCACGGGCATGGTTTTCAGAGACCCTCAATGCTGATGCCTGTTTGGAACTGGCCTAGACTTCCCCAGGCACCCAACGTTGGGATGTGTTGGTCCCTCCCTAGGAAGGATAAGGGAGCACTGCTTCTGCGGCTGTGACCTGCTGCCCAGGTCCAGATCATTCCCACTGCCTGCTTTCTGACTCCCTCCCTCCCGGAGCACTGTGTTTCTCCAGTTTACATCATCATTCTCCCCCCTTTCGGGAGCTACATTTTGCCATTTTGTCATTTCTTGACAAGAAAACAAGAGACTCTTGTTTCTCTGAAAACGTTTTGCCCTCCTCTAATACAATCTGTGCAGAACCAAATTCATCTCCTTAGAACAATGATTTCATTTTCTAAAGCTCTCATTTCCAAATGGCAGGCCGCTTATCACAGCAGGGGTAGAAGCCATGCTGCCTTGCTCAAGGCCTAGCTCACTGGTCGTGGATCAAGATCCTTTTTCCTGCCCAACCCAAAAGAGGCTTCTGGGTCCTTCTGCACAGTTGGCACTGCCGGCTGGTGGACTGGGCATGGGAAAGAGATCTTGTTTATCACCCCTAGCCTACAAAGTTGTTTCTAACACTTGGGCTTTACACATCCTCCATATTTGAACGTTTTTGTATGTACCAAATCCTGCTGGTCAATATTTGCAGGCACTGGGTGCGGTGGTCATGCCAATCATCCCAGTACATTGGGAGGCCAAGGTGACAGGATCACTTGAGTCCAGGAGTTTGAGACCAGCCTGGGCAACAATAGTAAGAATTCGTCTCTACAAAAAATCCAGGCACGTGCCTGTGGTCCCAGCTGCTCAGGAGGCTGAGGGGGAAGAATCACCTGAGCCCAACAGTTGGAGACTGTGGTGAGCCATGATTGTGCCCCTGTACTCCAGCCTGGGCAACAGAGTGAGACCCTGACTTGCAAAACAAATATATATATATATATTATATATGTGTGTGTGTGTGTGTGTGTGTGTGTGTGTGTGTGTGTGTATACACACATACTCAGAGGGTGCTGAAAAAATGTATACACATTTAAAGAAAATTGTATTAAGATTGTAATACTCAATATATACCGATAACATGTTATACTTGATAGATGGTTATACAGGCCAATTCTACCATCCTGCCTGTTGCATGGTGACACTAGCATTCATTTGATTAACACCATCTTTTGAGCGAATGAGTATACATTTTTGGCACCATGTGTACACACACACACGTTATATATATGTAATATCGTGTATAGGAGGTTCCCAAAAAGCATATACACATTTTAAGTATGACAGTCACTCAAAAGATGGTGTTAATCAAATGAATGCTAGCGTCACTATGTGACAGGCAGGACAAAGAAAATGTTGGAAGCACAACTGAGCGAGTGTCATACTACACATTGCTGCCGTAATCCAATTCAACTTTGAAAAGTAATACATAGAAAATGTCCCTTAAAATATGTATATATTTTTTGGCACCCCCTGTGTGTGTGTGTGTCTGTGTGTGTGTGTATGTATGTATGTATGTATATACATATATAAACATTTGTTTTTTGAGTGTGTGTGTGTATGTATGCATGTACATATATATATATATATAGTTACAGGCCCCATTTGCTCAAATTGACCCTGAGTTCCTCATTCTGTGCTTGTTTTAGCCTTCTGTGTCTGGGTTCTGCTCATAGAGTTGAGGCAGATGTTGTTTGTACGCATCCTTGGGCCACAGAGGAGGAATGAGGGTGCTGAGAGCATCAAGAAAGGCCAGGAGTGGCTGTAGTTGGAATTGCATGCCAGGTGGTGGTCCAAGGAGCGAGGTGAGGTCACACGGGGAGACACCAGGAGCCAGAGGCCAGGAAGCCAGCTGACTGCAGAGTGCAAGCTGGGCCAAAGTGGTTCAGAACGGAGCACTCCTGGATTGCCAGGCCAGCCTCTGCAGGATCTGCTGTTAGAACAGAATAGAACAGAAAAACGCATGGAACACACTCACGCTCTATGAAGTCAACGTGATGTTGTCCAACCCGTGCGGAAACACTGTGTTGAACAAGCAAGTTCCCTTCCCCTCAGCCTTCCAGACTCAGTCTTATACAAAAATCCTGACTGGACAACTTTCCTTTACATTACTGGTGCTGTTCTAAACATCTTTAATACTGTATTTAGGCCAAAGTGGGAAAAATAACCCCCAGGAGATACACTGTACTACAGGCACGTTGGAAAGTGTGGCAGATGGAGACAAGAATGGCTCTCCTGGGGGCTTTTGCAGATTCGATTTGCTAAAACTCAGGTTCCCCCTCTGCTCCCGCCAGGTGGAGGGACAGGCTTCTTGCCACAGCTGCCTCTGCGGAAATGAGCATCTCACTCCTACCAAGAAAGCAGGTGACAGGCCCAGCAGCTCTGCCTCGCTTTGCTTTTCCCCATGGCAGGAACATGTACCCCTGAGGAGGCATTTGCTCGTGGAATCAGTGGGACCGCAGAAACACGGGTGAGGAGATGATGGCGTCAGGAAGGAGAAGGTGGCACCTGGGAGCAGAACAAAACACTGGAGGACTGGCTGGTGGGAATGAGGCCAGCCCGCATCACGCAGGAGGATGGAGGTAAATTGCCTCACACGTCCCTGGGAGAACTCAGACCGTGTGCGTGCATGTGGTGAGACATCCAGCAAGTAAGTTGAGTCACCAGCTATGATTAATCCCGTGTGTCAGAATTAATGTGAGCATTCTGAACATGAGCTAATGAGACTGACCTGTATGATCATGCAGTTCTAATAGCTGGGCAAGCACGTCAAGGACAAAAGAGAAATCTGGGGGTGCCCTTGGGAAGCGGCTTTTTCTGTAGCTTGCACCTTCGCCTAGGTGGTGTGCTCTGTGGGGTGTAGACAGGGCTCATGGGATTTGCCCCACCTGTGCCTCCCTCATGCTCACCTTTACTTACACGGCTGTGACAGGGAGGATATCTTCTGGAATACAAGCACTATAAGGTGTGCTTATGGCTCTTTGCAGCTGACAAAGGACTCTCATCCTGGCCATGGAACTCAGCACGCTGGGACAACCAGTCGCTGGTTATGGCTGTGTAAGTTGGTGGTGAACATTTGCTGGGTTTGGACAGGTCAGCGCCTATTCCTGATGCCCTTGACAATAGCGCATGGGTCCCTTTGGGGATGTGCCTCTTCCCTTGGAGACAGTCTGGTAAGACTTTAATCAAGGTGTCCTGCTCTCCCTCAGTCCAGGGCAGGTATATGACCCAGGCCACTAATGGGCTTCTTCTCTGCACTTTCAGTCTTGACCTGAAAGATACACACTGAAAGAGAGTAGACCCATTTCGTCCAGCAGTAGCTCCCAGAAAAGAAAGTTGAGTGTGGCTGCCCCCACTGACATCTGTCAGGCTGCCCTGGTGCCAGACTTTGTTCTCTGGCTCTGTCTGGGTTTGGACTCTGAGTCTATTCTATTTGCTGCTCCATATCTTTCCAAAAATCTCCCTATTTGCTTAAGTTGGCAAGAGTTTGTTTCTGTTACTTGCAACCAGAGAACCCTAACTGTTGTAGATTCATGTGCCCAAAGTTTCTACTTCAGATGCTCAAGGGAATAAAGATAATTAGGAAACCCAATATGCTGATTACGTGAATGTTGGTTAAGAAAACTTCGATGTATTTTACAAGACTCATTACTCAACATTGTGTCTTGTCTTCCTTATCTTTTTCTGCCTTGAAGTCTCTCTCTTGATTAATTTGTTTATTTCAACTCCTTTATTGAGTATTCCCCCAGGTTAATGGGTAAAATATTACCTGAAACCTTGATTATTCACAATATCTTTTGCCCTAGTAGGTCTCATGGGGACAGGGGAATGGACAGTACCTTAAAAAAAGAAAATCTGAGGTTTATGTTTTGATGATCAGCACACACAAAAAAGATTATCATTTGCGGAATACAAAAATATAGTACAATATCCAAATAGAACAGGAGAAAAGGAACCAAGTAATTATGTTTCCATCAGTTGTTGGAAACACTATCATTTTAAGTACCATGAAAGAAGCAAAAAAAAATGCCACCAATCAGTGCATGGCTCGTCATCTGCTGTGATCCTGCCTGCCTCCCAATTCATACGTCAGATCCTGACACCAAATGTGATGGTATTAGGAGGTAGGGCCTTTGGGAGGTGATTAGGTCATGAGGACGGAGTCCCACAAGATTTGTACCTTATAAAAGTGATTGAATGTACCCCTTCTGCCCTCGGTCCATGTGGGGTTACGTGAGAAGATGGTCAACTCTCAAGAGGTGGAGGCTTACACTGAATCTGCCAGCGCCTTGATCTTGGACTTACTAGCCTCTAGAATGGTAAGACTGTATTAGTCCATTTTATGTTGCTGCAAAGGAACACTTGAGTCTGGGTAATTTATATTTTTAAAAAAGGTGTATTTGGCTCACAGTTCTGCATGTTGCCAGCCCCTGCTTGGCTTCTGGTGAGGCCTCAGCTTCCAAACATGATGGAAGGTGAAGGGAAGCAGTAGTGTCACTTGGCAAGAGAAGGGGGCAAGAGAGAAGGAGGTGTCAGGGTCTTTTAAACAACCAGCTCTCATGTGAACTAATGGAGAAAGACCTTGCTTGTTATTGTGAGAATAGCGTCAAGCCATCCATGAGGGGTTCACCCCCATGACCCAAACACCTCCCAGAAGGCCCCACATCCAACACAGGAGGTCACATTTTAACATGAGATTTGGAGGGACAAACACCCAAACTATACCAGAATATGAATTTATACTGTTTATAAGCCACCCTATTATATTTTGTTATAGTAGCTTAAACAGACTAAGAGACCATCCCAAGAGATATTGCACAAGATGTGAAAAAGTGTGTATTAAAGTGATAAAATTTGGTAACAAAAAACATAACTAAATGTTTAAGCTCTAAGTGCTGGGTCCTGTTCTAAGTGTTTTACATATATTAATTCATTTAATCCTAACAATTTGATGAGATGGTATGCTATGTTAATATGAGTAACATCCATAATTAGCCAAAAAAGGCTTAGACTTCATGTAAATTCAAAGTGGGCTTACTAAAGGTTTTATTTGAACTGACAAATTTATGTTTTAATCAAAGTAATAATTAAACTTGCATGAGAAAGTGTTTTCTTTTACAAAATCAATATCTAAAATGTGACCTTGTTTTGACTCAGACATTTATTCTTAGTTTTGTTTCAATCTTTAAAATGTAAAAACAAGATGCCATTGTTTCATCTTTGTTCTATAAATCTTAAAAGATCCTTGGGCCAAAAGCAGTAAATATTTTGCTTAATTTCCTATATCTGTTCCAGGTTGTACAAATTGAAAAATAGTGTGCTTCAGCAGTTCCCTAAAGATATTCTGTGGAGATGTTCTGTTGTAAACTGAATAAACCCCAGGGCTCTTGTGTCTGCTCTCAGCAGGGCAAGCGTTCAAAGAAACACAGTGACATAACTGTGATCACCCTCTCTCACTTCTTTTCATTTCTCAAAGAATATTCACGGAGGTCCAAGTCGTAATTCACAACTTTGTTTCTTTGACATTTCCTTCTTCTTTTTCTTCTTCTTCCTTAACTGCCACTCACCTCAAAGCTTCCCGAGACCTCCCTTCCCCCATTGCTTGGGCTCAACTGTTCACCAAAACATCCTGGATAATCCCCCACCCTTGTAGAATCTTCTTTCTTCCGCTTTCTTTCCATGATTTTAAATTTCTTTCAAGAAAGCCCTGCCCAATGACAATTCTTCATTCCAGGTACCCTGGGTCTTCCTCTGATCAGTTGGGCATGTATAATAAGGGCCTTGATGTGAATATCAAATTGAGGGAGAGAAGCTGAGTCAACTCTGTTACATGTTTTCTTGGAGGGTACAGGTCCAGGAAAGGGCAACACATTTATATTTATATATGGATAGCATCTTATTTTTTTACTTTAGAAAGATACTGTAGTCATTTATATTGACAAACTCTAGGTATCTTTTAAAGGTTTATAGTCATGTTAGTATAGCAAAGACTCTGAGAAATCTCACAATAAAGAGTACACTCTTTTTTTTAATCCAGTATTTCTCAAACATATTTCAAAATGGATCCTTTTCACCTCCCCTCCCCCACCTCACCCACACAGGTACCCACGGAAGACCATTAAAGTGTCCTTAAATAATAAAAGATATGGAAGGTACACTTATAACTTGAACAGCCTGGTTGGATGAATGTTTCGGCGAGGACATCATTTTGTCACCCAAGTCTGGCCACTATTTACACAATCCTGGTTGCACGACTGGCTTTGGACAACAGGTATCCTTGTCTCTGATTTTGTCAAGATGGTTTGTGTTATTATACCCCTGGGATCTTAGTTGACCTTGGACAGCAGCCAGTCCCTTAAGCTACTGTTGGTGACTAGCCCATTACTGCCTGGTTTACTGTCACTGGGAGTGGAGGGCATGACTCTTTGCAGGTGAACTTGGCAGCAGCTGCATGTCATATGTACCTGGGTGTTTCAGCAAGTTTTCATGTGGGATCATGTGGGAAGGGCTGGGAGGCCACCCTGGAGCTGCTCATATTTACTTAGGCATCCAAAGGTATACATGGGTCCCGTGGCGGGTATCCTGCTGATGGATAATTTGCACACTGGTAAAACTTTAGCTGGGCTTGATCATACCGGGAGTCTTCCTATGCCAAAGCACAGAAGATTCTTTATTAACAGTCTCAAAGAAAAGAGAATAGATAAACAGACGTTAGGCAAATGTAAATACGGTGACTCTTTCATTGTCTACTCTACTTTAGACTGTTAATATTTGGAGTCATGCTGGACGTCAAGATTCAAATCCATATCTCTGTTTAGGGCTTATCATTTAAGATGTGTACATCTCAACATACATGTCTGGCTTCACTGACATTTTCTGAAATTCTTGGTGGGTCTGTGCACATTTTAAAGAAATATGCATCTAGAAACTTATTCAGCTTAAGGAAAAATTGGAAACAAAGGTCCAAAAATCAGGAATTTCTGTATTATATTAGATTCATCTAATGGTAATCATTGGTGCTATTCACCAAATATTTTCAATTCTCCTCCTGGACACATGGTAGAATTACATTTTTTCCTACTTACATTAAGTGAGGTCATGTGACTGACTTTAACCAACAAAGTGTGAAAGGAAATACAAGGTGGCATTCAGAAACTATAAGGATCAGTGTATAATTTTTTTTTTTTTTTTACCATGGTCACTTTTTCTTCTGTTCAGGTCCTGGAGTAAGAACAGTCCCTAGCTGAGCTGCAATAGATCCATAGCATGAACAAGAAATTAAAAATTACTATTGTGTGTCACTGAGATTTTGGGAGTGTTTGTTACTACAGCTTAACCCAGTCACTTCTGGCTGACACACCACAATGCAGAGGTCCTCAAACTTTTAAAACAGGGGGCCGGTTCACTGTCCCTCAGATCGTTGGAGGGGTGGACTATAGTTTAAAAAAAAAACTATGAGCCGGGCTCGGTGGCTCAGCCTGTAATCCTGCGCCTTTGCGAGGCTGAGGTGAGTGGATTGCCTGAGCCCGCGGGTTGGAGATCCGCCTGGGCAGGCGAGACCCCCATCTCTACAATAAATCAAAAAAATTAG
>NW_007258440.1:117795-136087 GCF_000164805.1 Carlito syrichta | reverse complement strand
AAAAAAAACTATGAACAAATTCCTTTTTTTTTAAACTATAGTCCGCCCCTCCAACGGTCTGAGGGACAGTGAACTGGCCCCCCGTTTTAAAAGTTTGAGGACCCCTGCCACAATGGAACCATAAACAGCCCATGAAAATCATATAGTAGAAAAATACTAGGTGACAAAGGAAACACACAGATAATATATTAAGTAAAAACCACAAGTTTTAAAGAAGTATTGTTCAATGATTGCAAAATACATATAAAACAGGGTTTCATGAGATAGGCGGTATCTTCAGAGTTTTGAAGAAGAAAAAATTTTCCATGAAAATATATCTTTGGCAAGTGTCCACTGACAGATGAATGGATGAACAAAATGTGGTATCTACATACTTTATTATTCAGTCTTAAAAAGAAAGGAAATTCTGACATGCTACAACATTCAAGAATGCTGTGCTAAGGGAAATAAGCCAGATAAAAAAGATAAATACTGTATTGTATAATTCCCATTATATAAGGTACCTGGAATAATCCAAACCATAGAGACAGCAAGCAGAATCGTGGTTGCCAGGGCTGGGGAAAGGCAGATATGGGGAGTTGTTTAATGGGTACAGAATTTCCGTTTTTCAAGATGCAGAGTTAAGATGGGTGGTAGTGACAGTTGCACATTATAAATATATTTTAAACCACAGAACTATACATTTTTAAATGACTAAGTTGGAAAATTTTATGTTATGCATATTTTACCACAATTTAAAAAAACCCGAGAGAAAAAGGAGTCTGTGGGTGAAAACTAAAAGTTGCCCTTTGGGTTGAACTGCCCTTTTAGTGACCCTTTTAGGTTTGCATCTGTAAGTCAACTTAACACTCTTTTTTTTTCCCCTTGAGAAAAAAAAAAAATCATGCCCTTTTCCTGGGCTTAGGAGAAGGCTCTGGGCTCCCGCTCCTCACCCCCTCAAGAAGCATAGAAGCCTAATGATTGCTGGTGTGGAGGTGTAGCCTCACCCTGGCCTCAGCGAGGTCAGTTGGTGGCTGGGTGGGACCCAGCTTCAACCTGTGACTCTAAGAATAGCCACTTGACCTGGGAGTGGAAGGGCCTGTGTTGCAGCCCGGAGGGAAGAGTTAAGGAAAGAGTGTGTACCCTCCCAGGGCTTCCTGACACTGGTCAACGGCCAAGGATGGCTGACTGTAACACAGCTACCAAGGGAGGATCAGCCCCAGAGGACACACACACACACACACAAAATGGAGTCCACCTCCCACCCCTCCAGCAAGGGTCACGGTTTCTTCCTTTCAAGGATAAAAATTCAGAACTGCTGAGGAGACACGACAGCATTACACATCCAGCTTCCCATGTGTGTTCCCATCTCTCCCCCTAGAGGACAATTCTTGCTCTCCAAGTGCCCTTGATACGCTGCCATGCTGAAACAGCAGGGGAAAGTGGATATCTGGAGCCTCACTTTCAAGTTCTCCCCGAGGACAAAAGAGGTTGACAAACAAGAAGAGCTCACCCCAGGGAGCTTTTCTCTGAGAATGGAAGCTGTCCCAAGGGAGCACAATAGGAAGTAATTACCTGGAAAGGCTGCAATTAATAGTGTCAGCTTTAACCTTTGTTCCCCCATGAGGATCAAGGCGCCAAGTCGTCACCTAAAACCTAATGCTCTCTCTACAACAAAGCTTCTGATCTAGCTTGCGGAAGTCAGTGCTTGCTCCATCTGATGCCCGGGTTCCCAGGGGACGGCGCTCTTTCCAAGGCAGCCTGCCAAGGACACCAGAAATTAAGCAGGGGTCCCATGGCTCTGTTCTGTCTGGCTTGCCTCCCAAAGAACCTATTGTCGGACTGAGATGCAAATACCACTTCTGGTCCACATTCGGAAAATGTGACATAATGAGCTCAAAGCTGTTGTTATGGAGCAAAAATGTTGAACATACAAGTTAGAAGCTCTGTGTGAATACAATGTTCGTGTGCCTGGTGAGGGTGGGAAGCACTTTGATGTATACATGTTTGCGTGCATGTAGGGACATGTGCGTTTAGCAGAAATATTCATACAAGAGAGCATTAGCAGGCCTTCCAACAGCTCATGTATGGGAAGGGGTTGGAAATTCACATTTTAGCAATGCTTTTTTCCTTGGCTAGTGATTAGAGGGTAAATTAAAGTGAACCACTAGAGAAACATGACAAAGCTAGGCAATGTTAAAATGACTGCTCATTGGGTATATTGACTTCATCTTATGTACTTTCCCTAGCTATTCTGGTTATTAACATGGCTGAGTCTATTTAATAGGTGAAGAAACTGAGGCAAGTACCATTTTTTTCAAATACCTGTTCTGTGAGCAAAGACACAGAGGACCACACATCTACTTAAGTGCCTGGGGGAGGAGTTATGGAGAAACACCACCCACTTGGCTTGTCTCAGCTCCATGGAATGTTATAGGGCTTTGACTATTTCTGGTGGCATCCGATCTGTGAAAAGTGGAAGTCAAGCGGAACAAGCATTCACGCATGTGGTCATTTACCTCAAGTCAGAAAGTCTAGATACTCTCCAGGAGCATGAGGAAAGTGGTGTTTGGCTGTGACCTCAGGATTCTTGAAACAGGAAAGACGGAGACCTGCAAGATCCTAAAAGCAAATGGGTTCGGCACTTTTTGATGAAGGCACCAAAAGCAAAGGAAAGTGCACTGACCAGGCGTCAGGCACTACCCAGGATGCACCAACTCAGGGGCCGACAGTCTGAGCCTGCAGGAACATAAAGACCTCAGCTCCATCCGGGTGCCACCAAGTTCCTACCAGGACTACCTGAGAATTTAATCTCTCCATGCCTCAGTTTCTTCACCTATTAAATAGGCTCAACCATGTTAGCAACCAGAATAGTTAGTGAAAGTATGTAAGATGGAGTCAATATACCCAATGAGCTGCCATTTTAGCATTGCCTAGCTTTGTCATGTTTCTCTAGTGGTTCACTTTAGTTTACCCTCTAATCACTAGCCAAGGACAGAACCGGTTTCTCAGAGGTAGCTATTGATAATTGTTTTACAACGTCCTCCCCAGCTTGTTTTATAAACAAGTTAGCCTAATTAGTCCTTCATGACCTTCGTGACACAGACCCCATCAACATGGTAACAGTTATGTGACTAGCTCACCTATCTTCCTGCCATCCATTACCTGACATCAGTACCTATGCTTACCTGCTGCCACGTTTCCTTGTCGCCCTCCCCTACCGTGGGCTGGTGAATTTCCTCTCTTTCTCCCTAATGTACTTTCTAAATAAACTATATTTTCCAATATAACTTCTGTGCAATTTTTTGCATCTTTCATGTGGCACCGGATTGCAGACACGTGTGTTGTGTTGGGTCCAACCTAACATTTTGGAGGACCTGTTGGGATTTTTAACCTAACAGCTAGATTTATTAATGTGAACTAAAAATAAAATTCTTAGCCCCTCAACAGACCAAATGGACCCCCTCTTGGTCAAAGGAAATCCAAGAAACTAAACTCCAGGTTGCGAAGGGAAAGGAGGTCAGACACACCTTGTTATAGCCCTCCCTTTGGAGCTTAGGCACAACTGACCAGCATTAACATTAAAATAGAGGTCACAAGACTGACAAAACAGGTTCAGCAAGATGTCAAATTCCAACCTGTGTCTGGGACAGCAGCACATGGCAGCAGGCTCTGAAGGAAATACAAATATTTTACCCCAAGATAAATTTCTGTGACATATTTTGAAATGGGCCAACAAGCTGTCTCTTGGGGAAATTTGCATCTGTAGAGAGAGACTCTCCTCATGGACACCTTTTAAGACATTTACTACCTCCTCTCTCTGCAACCTGAAACTTAGAGCCTGCATCTATATGACAAGGACCTCCCTTCCACAGCCCTTCTTATCCTATTGCAAACATTTCTTTGTACTGACTTAAATTTCTTAGAGCTTAACTCTCAACCAATTGCCAATCCGAAAATCTTTGAATCCGCCTGTAACCTATAAGCCCCTGCTTTATGACGTCCTGTCTTTCCAGGCCTAACCAATGTATACCTTACATTTACTGATTTATGTTTTTGCCTGTAACTGCTGTCTCCTTAAAAGGTATAAAACCAAGCCGTAACCCAACCCCCATGGGTACATGTTCTCAGAACCCCTTGAGACTTTACCTCAGGCAAGTTTCTCAGAGGTAGCTATTGATTATTGTTATACAAACCCTTCCCCAGCTTGTTTTGTACTAATTAGCTTCTCTATTTTACCTATTTGCCTTCACCCCTAACACTGGAGTTAACCTTCGTGACTGTTCATCCCGTCATTGTGGCAGCAGTCTTGGGACTAACCCACCCATCTGCTTGCTGTCTGTCACCTGATGTCAGTACCTGTGCTTACCTGCCCCTTCATGATGATGTGGTGCAGACCGCCACCCTACCACTTTAACCACCTACCCCCATCAAAGGGGAATGCTTAAAAGCATCTGATCTCAAGTAGCCACTCGCCATTGCTTTGTTAAACTCTGGTGCATCCACATGGCTCTGAGCTATGACCACCATGTTTCTTGACTTTGGCCCCATCCCCTACCTTGGGGATGTGAATCTCAATCTCTCTCTCTCTCTCTCTCTCTCTCTCTCTCCCTCCTCTCCTCTCTTCTGTCTCTGTAATTTACTTTTTAAATAAACTATATTTTCCTATCTAACTGCTGTGATTCTTAGCATTCTTCTCTTGGCACAGGTTTGCACCACAACCCCACCCCAGCAGATCTGACCTAACGTTTTGGAGGCCCCGCTGGGATATATTTTTAACTAATATTTTTGGAGGCCCCAGAGAGGATCTTTCACCTAACACTGATAACTAAATATATTTACAGAGTTTGTCTTTTAATCTACATAAGGTCTGCCTATGTGCCAGGCACCATAATAAAAACTTGATTCATTCACTCTTCTTGACAGCTTTATCATGTAGGTAGTATTATGATAATTCATCGACTCTAAGATGTTTATTTGTTTCATATTTTAACATTCTCTGATATCAGGGTACATAATTGAGAAAAACATGTAAGTCACAGCTAAATGTATACTTTTATATCTTTCTTAGTGGTATTTAAATCGACAGTGTGCTATATTCGGTGAGGAAACAAGGGAAGAGATATGAAACTGAGGCCCAGGTAGATTAAATAACTTGCCAAAGTTCACATGGCCAGAAAGCGGTAGGACTAGAATTTGAATCTAAGCTATTTCTAGAGCTGACTTTCTTTTAAGGAGTTAGACTTCCCGTTTCCTCCACATACTTGCTATGTGACCTTGGGCAAGTTCTTAACCTCCTTCTGCCTCAGTTTTATCATTTAGTGGTGACAATGGTGATAATAAGAATAGTAACTACTTCATAAGATTGTCATGGGAATTAAATAAGTTCATGCATGTAAAATTCTGAAAATAGTGCCTGACATATGGTAAGTGTTCAGTAAACTTTAGCTATGATTAGTTTTAGTTATTCTAAGGAGAAAACTAGCATCACTTGTTACAAACAGAAGGCAATCGGAACAAAGAAGGATGTCATTAGTAAAAGAAGATGATATGTGCCTGTGTGCCCCTAAAATCACCTTGGCCCCAGAATAGATATGCTTATCATCAACTGGGAAATACTCTTTTGTTCCATTTCTTCAAAACCAAGAGATCAAGTAAAGGTGAAATGGGAGAATGAACTGAGAGACAGTGGCTGTTAGATGGGGAGGGACCACTGGAAGGAGGAGGTGAGGTAGTGACTCTGGGGCTGCCTGGGATTGGCTTGAGGAGCTGAGGATGGCATGGTGCTTAGGCTGGGGTGTCCACAGCAGTTGGAAGAAGCCATGCTGCACCAGACAGTGGCTGAACTTCTGGCTGGGATGGAAAAATGGTTTTAATTTGTAGGTTACCATTCATTATTAAGTCATGAGATGAATTTGGTGGGTCATAAGCAGTAACTTTAGAAATGCAAGAGCAGAGATGGAAGCCAAGGGAGGGCAGCACAAGTATCAGAGGGAATCATACCTCCTAACAACACACGTTGTTTATGGAACTTGAATTTCAGTTCAGAGCATGCAAATGTATGCAGTGGGGTGGGATGCAAAACATATTTCTCTCTATGGGTCTCAGCGCAAAAGTCTGAAAACCACTGAACTAAGTCAAAGATGAGATTAGGTGTTGGCCAAAAAGCAAATACACAGCCTAAGTTTAAAGCAATGTGTTTTGTGCTAAGAACTAAGGATTGGCTGGGCTCCGTGGCTCCGCCTGTAATCCCAGCACTTTGGGAGGCCGAGGTGAGTGGATTGCCTGAACCCATCGGTTCAAGACTTGCCTGGGCAACTTGACGAGACCTCATCTCTACAATAAAAGAACAAAAAAAATTATCCGGGAATGGTAGCGCGCGCCTGTAGTTCCAGCTACTTGGAAGGCTGAGGCGGAAGGATCGCCGGAGCCCAGTAGGTCGAGGCTGCAGTGCACTCCAGTCTGAGCGACAGAGTGAGACTCCAACTGAAAAAAATAAAAAATAAAAAAATAAAGAACTAAGGATCCCTGCTTCCACATGAATGGAGTTTTCTAAAAGCATTAGGGACTCTGACACCCCTGTAAAATACTGCACTCTCTGTGTCTCCTTGCCCTGGAGAAACTACTCATCCCTCACACACCATCAACCCTGCCCACGGGACTGACTTTACCTCTCCTTGACTCAGCCACCTTGCACTCAATTCCTGTCCCTCCTGTCTGCACTCTTCCAGACGTCAGACCCTAAGTCTAGCCTTCCGCAGGACAAGGGCCAGTTCTTGTTGTTCCACAGAGCCTGGGTCTTCCATATAAGACCCAGTCACCTCGGGAGGCTGAGCTGTCTTCTTATGTTTTTGTAAATGTTATTGAAATATAAATAGGAAGAATGACAGAGAATTGGACAATTCATACTGCTAGTAGGGACAGCAATTCAAACTCGGGCATTGAGGCTGAACTTTGATTTAACACTGAAATCAAAGACTGGCTCTAGTGGATATTAAACCAAGAAAGAACTCTCGGATTGGAACGAGATAAAGCAGCTATGAAAGGATAGATCTAGCCTCATTTATACTTAAAAATGACTGGATGAGAATGTCAATTAGTACAGACATTATGGAGAACAGAATGGAGATCCCTCCAAAAAATAAAAACAGAACTACCCTAGGATACAGCAGTCCCACTACTTGGCACAGATCCAGAAGAACTGAAATCAGTGTATCAGAAAGAGATCTTCACTCCCATATTCATTGCAGCATGATATACAATAGCCAAGACAGGGAATCAGCCAAGTGTTTGTCAGTGAATGAATGGATACAGACAATGTGAGATACATACACACACACACACACACACACACACACACACACAGATATATATAGAATATATATAATGAAATATTATTCAGTCATAAAAATAATGAAATTCTATGATTTGTGACAACATGGATGAAACTGGAAGCCATTATGTTAAGTGAAATAAGCCAGGCACAGAAAGACAAATTTCACATGTTCTCACTCGTATGTAAGAGCTAAAAACAACTGAATTCATGGAGATAAAACGTAGAATGGTGGTTACAGACACTGGGAAGGGTAGTGGGAGGGGAAGGATAAAGTGGGGATGGTTAATGGGTACAGAAATACTGTTAGAATGAATAAGATCTAATATTTGGTAGTACAATAAGGTGACTATAGTTAGCAATAATTTATTATATATTTTTAAATAACTAAAAGAGTAGAACTGAAATGTTCCTAACACAAGGAAAGGATGAATGCTTGAAGTGATGAAGAGTCCAGTTACCCTGATTTGATCATACACATTGTCTGTCTGTATCAAGACATCACATGTATCCCATAAATATATATACTTCTTATGTACCCATAATAATTTTTAAAAAGTGATTAGAGGCAATTATTGTCTGAATAAAATTAACATTGTTTAAAAATGTGCACATGCAAATTTTAGAGTAACATGGGATTCAAATGTCTGCTAAAAATTGGGAGGAGCTTTCTTTGACAACATAGAGCAGGGTCAAGTACAGGGGGTATGGAGTGACTCTTAGAGGTGCTGAAGCAGGACCAGCTGCCACCTCCCTCCCCTCTGGTGGCTCTACCACTCAAGCTATACAAACTTGTGTGTGTTCTAACTTATTTTTAATTTTCAAGCAAAACTCGAAATCAACAGTTCAGGTCATAGGGAAGCCCCCAGAATAAAACAAAGTCTAAGTTTCTCAATATGTAAAAATTGAGGTATTTAGTCTATTATCCAAAAGGTGAATGGAGCACAGGCATTAGCAGATCCAAAATAATTCATTAAAATTCTCTGAGGATAAAGGAAAGTGCAAAACCTGGGCACAGAGTATGATAAGGACTTCACATATAAGAATTCCCATGCCGTTTGTAAACTCATGTTGCCTGCAATTCAAGTAGACGCGCTTATCCAGTGCCTTCTTTTCGGCCACTATTACATAATTAACTTTTCCCATTAACCATTTATTCTTTCTATTAATATGAAATGGAAAACACTCAAGCTTCTAGGATATATCCCTTGCTTTTATTTTAAAAGAAAATTGATTTCTAATAAGCATTTAAAATTGCCCCTGCATTTATAAGAACCTAACTATTGAATACATTGAGAAATGGATGTATTACTTCTTAAGTCTTCTAGAAACCCAGGTGGAAATTGGCAGCAGGCAGGAGAGAAGGTTGGCCAAATCTCTGGGGTCTAAAGTAGCAAACATCAAGCTGGTCCCAGGCTAAGAATCTGTCTCCAGGAGGTGAGCGAGGAGGAGCCCCATGACCTCACAGCCATTTCTCAAAAACATCTCTGGAACTCCTTGGGTTAGTAAACTCTTTTAGGGCCTGTGCACATTCTCTAGGTTTTTCTTGGAAGTGGCCAACCTTCATCCTTTTCAAAATGGCCAGGAGTCAGTTGGAGTCAGATCTGGTGAATCAGGGCAGGTGTGTTAAAACAAGCTGTGGCTTCAAAGTGACAAGTCTGAGTTTCTTATCTAGTTCATAAACAGACCCTGGAGGAATGAGCACATCAGTTCATTAAGGGACATGGGAAATAGGGGAAAGGGAGAAGGGAGCCATGATTCTAGCTAATAAAGTTGACAGCGCCTTTTCCAAGTCTGACTTTACACTTTAACAACAAGGGGAAATGAAGGTTAGGAATAAATTTTATCTTCTCTAATAAGAGCTAAGTTCTGAGACAACTGAACATTCTAGGGAAAAGAGCAGAGAGCCAGAAAGATCTCCCAACAACATCTATTCTGTATGTAATTCCTCTTCCTCCCCAGGATTAAAGAATAACCAACCTAAATTGGGGAAGTGTGATAGAAAAAGGAAAGGAAAGCACTTCTTTTGTTTACTTGTCTTGTGTATAATATAGAAAAATTAGAAAACAGAGACAAGAAAATGAAACCACTTGTATGCCTGGTATCAAGACATAACCCCTGTTCATCTGCTTTGGTTTATCTTCTTCAAAATGTTGATATTTGAGGGAGGGACCCAAAAAAACTGAAATTAGTTTTTGGAGGGTGGGCCCCTTGTGGTACAGGCTTCCCTCGCTAGGTGAGTGTTCCAGCTAGAATTGTTGTGAGAGGCTACATCTGGCTTCAGCAAATTGTGTTTTGGAGACTCTTTCAACATATTTGCCCATTTCATGATAGATGATTTACAAGTGTACTTGCCCATACCATGCTGAGTGTTCAGCAGTTTTTGACCCCAAACTACATGACCTCTGTGCCCCACCCTCCCTGTTCACCTGATCTCACCCCAGCCACTTTTTTTGTTTCCCCAGATGAAAAACAACCTCAGAGGGAAATGTTTTGCTGATGTGGAAGAGGTGAAAAAAAAAAGGCACAAGCACTAAAAGGCATCAAAAACTGTTTTGAGCAGTGAAAAAAAGCATCTCAATAGGTGTATTATATCAAATGGAGAGTACTATGAAGGTGACTGGAATTTAAACATGTGAGAATAAACACACAATTCTTCTTTTGAGTTGGAGTCTTACTCCGTCACCCAGGCTGGAGTGCAGTGGCACGCTCACGGCCACCTCAGTGTCAACCTGCTGGGCTCCGGCGATCCTTCCACCTCAGCCTTCCAAGAAACCAGAACTACAGGCACTCACTCCCATGCCCGGCTAATTTTTTGATTTGTTGTAGTGACAAGATCTCACCATGTTGCCCAGGTTGTTCTTAAACCCGCGGGCTCAGGCAATTATCTTACCTCAGCCTCCCAAAGTGCTGGGATTACAGGCTTGAGCCACCCTGCTTGGCCCACAATTCTTAATAAATAAATTCTGAGTTTTTTGGGTCTCCCTTCATATAACATGTTTATGTAATTTTATTTTATTTTTTTTTGAGTTGGAGTCTCACTCTATCACCCAGACTGGAATGCAGTGGCATGCTCCTGGCCACCACTGCCTTGACCTGCTGGGCTCTGGCGATCCTTCCGCCTCAGCCTTCCAAGTAGCTGGAACTACAGGCGCGCGCTACCACGCCCAGCTAAATTTTGATTTATTGTAGAGATGAGGTCTCGCCAAGTTGCCTGGGTGGGTCTCAAACCTACAGGCTCAGGCAATCCACTCACCTCAGCCTCCCAAAGTGTGGGATTACAGGCTGAGCCACCAAGCCTGGCTATGTTTATGTAATTATATACTTATATATGCATATATAAGTAGACGTTCACACATAAAATGTGCTTTCCTTCCAAATGGTATATTATAGATGCTTTGAAATTTTTTTCTGTTAAAAATAAAACATGAGTATTTTGTGTGTCATCAGATATGTGTTTATTTTATAATTTTGAATGGCTTCTTGACAGTATTTTCATGGGTGGAACATGATTTATCAAAGTCTAATTTTGGACATGTACATTTTTACAGGTATTTACTGTTTATAAGTAATGCTGAGGTATCCCTACTTAGGCATACAGTTGAAGCATTTTTTCCAGTTTCTTCCTCCCCACAATGAAGAAAGTTTTGCTGCTCTCCTTGCTATGATCTGAATGTGTATCTCTCTAAAACTGTGAAATCCTCTCTAAAACTCATGTATTGAAATCCTCACCCCCCAAGGTAATGGCAGCAGGAAATAGGACCTTTGGGAGGTGATTAGGGAAGGAAGGCAGAGGCTCATGACTGGGATTAGCACCCTTATAAAAGAAGCCCCAGAGAGCTTGCTCTCCCACCTTCTTCTAGGTGAGGACACAGCAAAAAGATGGCCGTCTACAAATCAGCAAGTGGCCCTCACCAGACTCTGCAAGTACCTTGATCTTATACTTCACAGCATCCAGAATGGCAAGAAAGAAACTTCTTTTGCTTATAAGCTACCCAGTGTATGGTATTTTATGATAGCAGCCCCAATGGACTGAGAGACTCCCGATGTAAATTAAACATTGCAAATAGCAAAATAATCAGGACATTAAAAGAAACAGTAAAAGGCACTTTTCTGAGAAAACAACTAACACTTCAGTGACCATCCTTTCAACTCTTTGTGCATTGTGTACACACAGGTATAATTTTATATACAGATACATACATACATGTGTATGTTTATGTGTGTTTGTATACACACACACACAAACTTTAAGGTGGCATTTTTGAGGGAATTGGTGATACATAATTCTCTGTATCTTAACAACATATAATGGATATTTTTCCAGGTCAAGTAGTACAGATCATTAATTTTTAATTCTTGCATCAAATTCTATGTAAGTGTTATAATAATTCATTCAGCTATTCTTTTATTAATGGACTTTTAATTTGCTACCAGTTTTTATTGTCAAAAATAATGCTTCAATATATATTTATTCTTGTATAGATATGCTTACCTACTGGGGCTTTTATTTCTATAGGATGGAGTCCCAGAAGTGGAATTCTGGGTTGAATTTATGTGTATTTAAGTTTTTAATAGAGACCATACATTGCTTTTCTACATTTCCACTGAAAATGTATAAAAGTGCCCTTGCCCTGACTCTCATCTCTGCTAATAATAGGTGCTATTATGCTTTGATTTTTGCCACTCTGACGAGTATCATCATGGTAATTTTCATTTCCATTTCTCTGTCTATTGGGGGAGATTAAACATTTTATCATACTTGCTCTTCTGCCAATTGCCTATTCATATCCCCAACCCATTTTGCTACTGGGTTGATTACCTTTATTTTATTAAATTGTGGAAGAGCTTTTTGTGCAGGATAGATACTAATTTTTTATCTATCATTTGAATTTAAAGTATTTTCCCCCACTTATTTGCCTAGTGACTTTGTTTTTGGTGTCTCTTGCACTATAATACTTACTGTAATACTATAATACCTATCAAAAATACCTTAAAATTCTGCATGTGTATGAAGATGTCTCCAATTTTTAGGTGTACAGACAGTAACATAATTTTTTCTAAAATGGTTAGTATTCCTTTATTTTGACTTTTAAGTATTAAATTAATTAGGAATTAATTAAATTATTTTTGGAATTAATGTAAACTAGGGGGCCCAAGTTAATGCTCTTTTAGGAGTTTTTCCAAGTGTCATGATGGTTAACTGAATTTCCCTACAATAAAATGCCACCTTTATCAGCTACTATACATATGGGGGGACCCCAAAAACTTGAATTATCTTTTGGAGGGCGAGCCCTTTGTAGTACACTCAGAATGTGTTTCTCTGAGTCAAAGGAAACCAAAGTTTTTATCTGGAAGTTTGCGTCATGATTTGTGGAAGAAACATTCCAAGTTGTGACAAACAAGTGACAGGTTCTTCCAGCATGACAGTGCACCTGCCCACACTGCACTAAGTGTTCATCAGTTTTTGATAAAAAATGGTACGACTCCCATGCCCCACCCTCCCATTTCACCCGATCTTGCCCAGAGCAACTGTTTTTTGTTTCCCCAGATGAAAAAGTCCTCAAAGAGAAACATTTTGCCCATGTGGAAGAGGTGAAACAATAAAAGGCAGGAGCACTAAAAGGCATCAAAATGGACAAGTTCAAAAGTTTTGAGCAGTGGGAAAAGTGTCTCAATAGGTGTATTTCATCAAATGGAGAATGCTTTGAAGGTGATTGAAGTTTAAACATGTAAGAATAAATACACAATTTTAAAATCAAATTCCAGTTTGGGGGCAGTCACTCCTCATATACATACTAAAATCTAATTCTGAGCTCTTTATTGTTTTTTACTGATTTTCTTTCTTTTTTTTTTTTGGTAATCCTGTGCCAATATTGTACTTCTTTCTTATCTTAGCTTTTAAGTAGCTTTCATACAGCATTTTGATACTGCCACCCTTCTTTATTCACCAGTTTACAAGGATTTTATCTGGTTAAAATTGGCACAGATGCTGTTGGAGTTAGTCTAAATTTAGACAATATCTTCAGGCGAGCACCTTCTTGTGCTAATGGGCATTCCTTTCCAAGCATGTGCTGTAGATTCCTAGTTGCTTGGATGATGTTTTTGCCCTGCAGTAGAATTTTGTCTTTCATATAGATCTATCAGCAGAAATGTTGGTTTGGGGTTTGTTAGTGAACAAAGAGTTAGACACAACACCAGACTCAGGACAGCAAGGCAAAGTTCTATGGCAAGCAAGTATAGCCGAGCAGGGTGAGTCAGTCCATCCTAAGAACCAAGACACACGGGGTTCAGAGAATGAGACGCCCTGCTTATTTCAGAGAGTGAGATGCTCTGCTTATGTCTTTGCTTTGGTTTTTATCGTTTACCTTTCTTCGTCTTAGTCTCTGGTCTCGGTTGGTGAGTTCCCTCATGGACTTGGATTTTCTCTTTATAACTAGGTCATAAATCTTTCATGTGATCTTTGACATGAACTAATGTTTAGACATTGTTGATTTTACCTTGCTAAAATTACAAGTGCCTTTAAACAATTTTGAGGCTATGCTTCTTCTATCTTTTTATGATTCATACATGCAATGAGCCCTTGCTTATAAGACCAAACTCATGATTAATGTATAATGTAAGTCTGAAACTAAATATCATAAAGAAAAAGAGGGCTGAACTCGGTGGCTCAGCTGTAATTCCAGCACTTTGGGAGGCCGAGGCGAGTGGATTGCCTGAGCCCGCGGGTTTGAGACCAACCAGGAAAACTTGGCAAGAACTCGTCTCTACAAAAAACAGAAAATAGCAGGGCGTGGTAGCGTGTGTCTGTAGTTCCGGCTACTCGGAAGGCTGAGGTGGAAGGATCACTGGAGCCCAGAAGGTCGACGCTGGGGTGGCCGTGAGCATGCATGCCACTGCATTCCAGCCTGGGCGAAGGAGTGAGAATCCAACTCAAAAAAAAAAAAAAGAATTTACATTTTTAGGGTTTTAGAGAGTTTAAAAAGAGTCCCACAAGATTGCTCCTTATCTAGGTTTGTAGATGTTTCTTTACAGACGTACGTGTACCTTCTTCACACCTCTTGGTTATTGGTGGTTTAATATGGCTGGTTGTCCTCCCTCAAACACTAGCAGTGATTTACTACAAAAGGTGGGCCTTCCTAACAGGTTACATTGGGGGGTTGGGGGCAACCACATTCCTAAGCTCAAAGTTGAGAGGAAAAAAATATATTCTTTAAATCCAAGCAGCTTTTGCATTCAGCCCAGCTCATCATGAAAGAAATTGTCTAAGATGAGTAAACAACTGAATGTCAGCTGGCTTTCTGTTTCTCACCTTTTCCCTCTTTGTCCCCTGCTCATGTCTGCCTAGCTACCTAACAGATCCTATTCCTTTCTTGTAAAATTTATTCCTAATTATTACTTTTGTTATTACTATGAATATTTTCCTCATTTTCATTTTTATGTGGGAATTGCTCATATAGAAAAAGCTAATGATTTTATGTGTTTATTCTGCATTCCTCAAATCGATCAAATTCTTTTTTTACTTATTTTTTTAGTAGAGTCTCTTGGTGCTATCAGGTATAAAATTGCATTACCAGCAAAAAAATTCACCTCTTTCTTTCCTTATCTAAACTTGTAGTTTATGTTTATTGCACTTACTAGACTATCCAGGTAGTATTAAATAACAGTGGTAATAATTGGTGTGATATGTTGAAATATATATATTTGGTCTTCATCCTGTCCTCTGGCATACAAATCCTAACATTCTTGAAATCTCCAAAGCAGTGAATGTCTTTGTATGCGAATGAGTTGACTGGCAGCTGAGAGCCCCAACTCAGTTATAAAGACTGAGCCAGGATTAAAGGGGTGGAACTTGTTTTAGGAGGAGAGAGGGGCTGAAGGTTGAGCTCCATAAAAACCCTAAAGGACAGCATTCAGATGAGCTTCCAGGCTCCTGGAGGGTGGATGCCTGGGGAAGGACATGGGAGCTCCACACCCCTTCCCCATGTCTCACCCTGGGCATCTCTTTATCTTTATTCTTTGTAATATCCTTTATATTAAACTGGTAAATGTAAGTGTTTTCCTGAGTTCTGTGACCCCTCTAGCAAATTAATCAAACTCTAGGAGGGGGTTAATGGAACCCCAATTTGTAGCTGGTCAGTCAGAAGCACATGTCACAACTTGGGGCTTGTGACTGGCATTGGAAATGGGGCAGTTTTGTGGGACTGACCCCTCAGCCTGTGGGATCTGATGCCATCTCCAGGTACAAAATGTCAGAATTAAACTGAGTTTGAGGATGCCTATCTGGTGTCTGCTGTAGAACTGATGGCTTCTTTGCTGGTGGGCAGAAATCCCCATAATACACCTGGTGTCAGAAGCAGTCGTGATAGTACAGTGAGAGAAATTGAGTGGGTTTTTTTTCCTACAATTGGCATTTCTGTCTTGTTTTTTATTTTACTGGAAACAGCTTTAACCACAGGAACACAAATGGAGAAGTCACATGCTGTTAAATAACTTAGGTGTTGCTGCAACAACAAGCATCCCTAAAATATCCAAATCTTGCAGCAAAAAAAAATTGTTTTTTGCTTACTTTACACACTGGCTACTAATAGGCTGTGGTTCTGTTCTATGTGGTTTTCATTCTGGAATTAAACCAAAGGTAGATCATCTATCTGGGATCTGCCATTCTGTGACAGAAGAAAAAACAATAATAACCAAAGCATGAGATGGTTCTTAATACTTCTGCTTAGAAGTAACACACTTTGTTTCTCCTCACCTCTCTGGCCACAGCAAGTCACAAGCCAAGACTAATGTCAGTGTTGTGGAAAAGAATAACTCAGAAAGGGAGAGACACAGATAACTGGAATCTACACTACAATCTGCCATAGTCTGCCCCCGGTGCTAACATATTTGATTTTCTCCCTTTTATTCACCAAATAAACTCCCCTGTTCTCCAAGGAAGGCCCCTAGAAAGTCTCAACCAATCGTGAGTGATGAGACTATGCAAGATTTTGCAATAGTCCCTGCCGCAGATTTGGGTAGGCATCATTCTACTTACTCACTCACAAGACATTAAGATAAACATCTCCTGAGAATTTGTCTTCTAGTTACCGGTCTGCCCTTCTCATCCATGTGATTGACCACCCTCATCTACCCGGTCACCAGAGGTACGAAAAAACAGACCATTGCCATGACCTTGCAACCCAAAAACTACAAAAAAAAA
The DNA here is from genome assembly GCF_000164805.1 of Carlito syrichta. Lineage (NCBI taxonomy): Eukaryota > Metazoa > Chordata > Mammalia > Primates > Tarsiidae > Carlito > Carlito syrichta. The sequence goes on along the minus strand of NW_007258440.1, from coordinate 119,573 downwards.
AACCCGACCTGGATCCTCCCAACACACTGTGAGAGGAAACAGGAACAGGGCATCTCCGGTCTTCACTCCCATTGGAAAGGCAAAGGGCAGAAGGCCCACAGCAGCCACTTATCCCCAGCAGCATAAGTTTAAGAGCCAATGTGCTCAATATAGAAAAATGGAGAAATCGAGTCTGAGAGTCACTGATGATGTGACTGAGCTGGAATCATCAATTTTGTGACTTTTTGTAACACGAGAGAATGATCTGTCTTTGTGGTTTAAGCTATCTCTACCTGTGGTTCTAGCTAGCTTTAAAGAATAGATAATTTCAGTAAAGTGTTGTTAGGTCAGTGGGCCGGTATTGCAGGTATAGCAAAGATTGCCGAGAAACCAGATTGGGATTGTTTATTAAGAGAGTAAATTGGGAAAGAGTGGAGCCACTTCTCAAGGAAGAGAAGGGGCTGGACGTCTGAAGGAAACATGGTGCTGAGTGCTTGAGACTAGAGGTCTTTAAAACTTCTTTTGAAGCCAGGCTCGGTGGCTCAGCCTGTAATCCCATGCCTTTGGGAGGCTGAGGTGAATGGATTGCCTGAGCCCGCGGGTTCGAGACCCGCCTGGGTAACCTGGTGAGACATCATCTCTACAATAAATCAAAATGAGCCGGGCGTGGTAGCGTGCGCCTGTAGTTCCAGCTACTTGGAAGGCTGAGGCAGAAGGATTGCCGGAGCCCAGCAGGTCGAGGCTGTGGTGGCCGGGAGCGGCCATTGCACTCCAGTCTGGGTGACGGAGTGAGACTCCAACTCAAAAAAAAAAAAAACTTCTTTTGGAAGGTGGGGAAGGCAAACATTCACAGGAGCTAATATCATAGTGATGGGGTGGTGGTCTGTTACGTTGTTGGGAAGAGGACAGATAAACATAGGAACTGTTGCCCTGGTGATGGGGTCTGTTCTCATATCTCTGAGGACCAGAAGGATGGGTCGGTCAGCACCATAGATGAGAGGGGCAGGACCAGTAACAGAAAGACAAATTCCTGTGACTCTCCCAGGGTTCCAGGAAAGGATTATTGTTGGGTATGAGCTCAAGGAGGCCAAGGAAACTCCATTTTGGGTTCTGTCTTTTCAGTTGTAGTTCATCAACATAAAGATGAAAAACTTCCCAACTCACATTATGAAATTAGCATAATTTAATTACCAAACCTGAAACTGAACCAGAAAAGAATATCATCAGTGAGATACTATGATACTTGCAGTTGAAAGAACTCCCAGCTGCCCAGTCCACAAGTCATAATAATTAAATGAGATAGGGTGATGAAACTCCAGCACAAATCGAGGGTTGCAGTAGTCAGAGAAGTTAATCCTTTTCGCTACCCAGTGCCCTCAATATCTTTTTTAATACAAGGCACAAAAATAGAAGAACTCACTAAACGGTTCATGCTGATACTTAAGCAGTTAGTTGCTTTTCTCTTCAGTTGGAATATAAGGGTTATGTTGTTGGCTATTGTAATGCTGCAGCCTCACATTTGAAAGGACTTGCAGGTAATGTTTACCTATTTTTTTTTTAGTTGGAGTCTCACTCTGTTGCCCAGGCTGGAGTGCAGTGGCACACTGCTCATGGCCACCACAGCCTCAACCTGCTGGGGTTAGGCAATCCTTCCACCTCAGTCTTCCTAGTAGCTGGAACTATAGGCATGTGCCACCATCCCTGGCTAATTTTTGATTTACTGTAGAGATGAGTTGCCCAGTTGCCCAGGCTTGTCTTGAACCCTGGGTTCAAGCACTCCTCTCACCTCAGCCTCCAAG
>NW_007258440.1:108745-117775 GCF_000164805.1 Carlito syrichta | reverse complement strand
GGGGAAGGCAAACATTCACAGGAGCTAATATCATAGTGATGGGGTGGTGGTCTGTTACGTTGTTGGGAAGAGGACAGATAAACATAGGAACTGTTGCCCTGGTGATGGGGTCTGTTCTCATATCTCTGAGGACCAGAAGGATGGGTCGGTCAGCACCATAGATGAGAGGGGCAGGACCAGTAACAGAAAGACAAATTCCTGTGACTCTCCCAGGGTTCCAGGAAAGGATTATTGTTGGGTATGAGTTCAAGGAGGCCAAGGAAACTCCATTTTGGGTTCTGTCTTTTCAGTTGTAGTTCATCAACATAAAGATGAAAAACTTCCCAACTCACATTATGAAATTAGCATAATTTAATTACCAAACCTGAAACTGAACCAGAAAAGAATATCATCAGTGAGATACTATGATACTTGCAGTTGAAAGAACTCCCAGCTGCCCAGTCCACAAGTCATAATAATTAAATGAGATAGGGTGATGAAACTCCAGCACAAATCGAGGGTTGCAGTAGTCAGAGAAGTTAATCCTTTTCGCTACCCAGTGCCCTCAATATCTTTTTTAATACAAGGCACAAAAATAGAAGAACTCACTAAACGGTTCATGCTGATACTTAAGCAGTTAGTTGCTTTTCTCTTCAGTTGGAATATAAGGGTTATGTTGTTGGCTATTGTAATGCTGCAGCCTCACATTTGAAAGGACTTGCAGGTAATGTTTACCTATTTTTTTTTTAGTTGGAGTCTCACTCTGTTGCCCAGGCTGGAGTGCAGTGGCACACTGCTCATGGCCACCCCAGTGTCGACCTGCTGGGCTCCAGTGATCCTTCCGCCTCAGCCTTCCAAGTAGCCAGAACTACAGGTATGCACTACCACACCCGGCTAATTTTTTATTGTAGAGACAAGGTCTTGCCAAGTTGCCCTAGCTGATTTCAAACCTGTGGGCTCGGGCAACCTACTCACTTTGGCCTCCCAAAGTGCTGGGATTATAGGCTGAGTCACCAAACCAGGCCCCAATCTACTTTCTAAATAAACTCCCTTTCTCCTTATCTACCTTCTATGCAATTCTTTGCATACTCTCAGTACTGGCTCAGCTCACCAACCCAACAAAAAGAAAAGAAGGTGATGCTGGCGAGCTCTCCTTCTGAACCCATCTTCTTTACAGGGAAGCAGAAGTTCTCCCAGAAGCCCCAACAGGCTTCCATTTACATCTCATTGGCCAGATGGGGCCACCTGGCTGACCTGATCTGTAAGGGAGAGGAGAGAACAAGAACTTAGTGTTTCCAGCATCCAAGGTGAATAACAATAAGGGAGGTGGGCTGGGAGTGGCCACCAGGTGCGTCAGAGATAGACTCCACAGGCAGTGTCATCTTCAATTCATGGATGAGGCCAGAGATGCCCCAAGTCCTATCACTGGTGATCCTGTGTCCTTGGGAATTAAGTTCTGCTTCCAAAGTGTATGCTGTCTAATCTACACAACTTCAACCTCTCGGTGTACTCTTCCCAAGAGTAGAATTTCAGATATGGAGATATGATTGAGGGACATTTCTGGGCACTTGCTGGTTTCTCCAACGTTATACCATAATATGTTCTTAGGTGTTGAGTAGAATCTCCCGAGGATATTCTAAAGACGAAATCCATTCCTGTCTCTTTGATGAAGCCATATAGAGGCTGTGTTCCTTTTGTAAATTGAAACAGTAGGGACTATATCAAGGCTGCCTTAGCTTGGCTTTGAAGTACAGTACTTAAAAAGAAACCACATTCAAAGTATTTAAACGTGTGCAGCACTTTTTCTCCGACCTTCCAGATCCCCAACTGGGAAACCTTGTCAAATTTGGTCATGTGGTTGTACATAAGGTTTTGGGCACAGCCTTCCTGACCTTTGGACATTCCATTTTGCCTAATGAATGGCTTCTAACCTAAGTAGAAATGATGAATAAATCTCCTTTTATATATTGAAACAATTTTTTTAAATACTCATCTTAGTAACAGGTTCATTTCAACCCATAATTTCTAAGAAGGGAAAGTGTGCCCACAAACCTTGCCTCTTAGGTTTCTTTTATCCCTGCTTTGGTAAATGAGAATCTGCAGGGTAAAAGTCCCATTTTATTTTCTTTTTTTGCTACTGTAAAAAGGACTTAAACCTTTTATTAGTTCCTGTGTGATAATTGTGACATCACAAAGGAAAGATTATGATTTTAGGTCCCAAGAATATATAAACATTGAAAACATAAAATGTGTACTAATTCTGACCTCAGTAGAAATCATTCTTCCTTGACAACAATTTTCTGTTCCACCTGCTGAAAACTCATTTTCTATAAAAATGAAGCCACAGGAGACTTAACAGTATCCGAAACACGTAGACGGGGAAAAAAATTATTTTGCATATCTCAAATCTTGTTCTTTTGAAGCAAACTCATCTTGGCCATTAAAATGGACTAAAAAGACTGGCATCCACCATCAAAGACTAGGTAATCAAAGACACTGCTGCCACTCTCTTAGCACCATCAGGTTAAAAATTGCTGTGTTGTTTCCAGCCTTCCTAATAGTTTTAATGATGTCTCCAGTTTTCTTTCAAACGTCGACAGTCCATTTTCCCATGACGGAAGCACATTACCACTGGCAAAATAAAACATCTTGCATAGTAATTTTCAGCTTTGAATAGGAGACAGCCATTTCTTTGAACAGGAGACAGTCTTCCCCAAAGCATTTGAAAGACTTGTATTTCTCCCGTTACGCGAATTTTCAGATATAAAAAATGTTTTTAAAAGGTTATAATGGGTATATTTATCATATGATATATACATGACATATATACTTACGCATGTAATCTTGAGACCCTCTGTAATTTGTGATACAGGGATGAAAGAAAGGTAACATCACAGAAGCAAGCCCTCAGCATTCTCCAAACTTAGTTTATGCTGCAGCAAGTGTTGCTATGGAAACATTACATCCCCCAGCAGAATTCCTGGAAGTTAAGGACCTGCCTGCAGACTTGCTTCCAGATGCTAGCTTGCTCGCTTGTTAAATGAAACTTGGCATTTGTCATATGGGAGATTTTACCTCGAAACACGCCAAGAGGGCTACCTGGGAAATGGAATGCAGTAATCAAAATGGGAAGAAGAGGGTTTATGTAGCGAGAAAGCCTCGCCTGGTAGGTGTCTCAGGATCTTAGACTCAGTGCCTGTCAGCCCAACCATTTTTCCTCTTCTCCCATCAACGTTACTTATAAAGAGGTAGCTCTCAAATAGGAGTCACCCGTAATGGCTACATGACAGAAAGTCACTTTGTTAATAAAAATGGTTCACCCATGAGACCAGGTTAAGGTTGTCTGGATACCAGCAAGAAAATCACATTTTCTATAGACACTTTGTGGGTCCCTTTAAGAGCAATTTCCCCACTAGTAATTATACAGCAGTTTTCTCTCAGAACACAGACTGATTAATGAGGGAGTAGCTAAACGAGTTCTCTAAAAGTGTCTAAAAATGTTCTTGCCTCTCCTTTTCTAATCTTTCTCAACCACATTGACAGCTTTTTAAAAGAACCTTCTTACATAGTGAATGCATGACGATTACATCAGAACTCAGAGAATCACCACTGGCCTTAGTTTAAGAAGGCATTTTAATCATAAGGAAGAGGACCGCTCTATTCATTAAAAGGCCATCTGTCAGGTGTTCTCCATCATTGACATCACCCACAGGTCTACCGTCCTTTCATCCTGCTGTCTTAACCTCATTTGACTTTCTTGATGGCTTTGGAAGAAAACCAGCCTATCTCCACGTGGGCATGTGTCCTCAGGCTGTGAGCTCAGTCTTCCACAGAGATGATGTCCTGCCTGGCCAGACCCTGACCATTAATGACAACATTTCCAACTTCCAACTTTTAATATGTGTTAAGAGGGACTTCTCAAAATCTGGAATTATCCTTTTTTTTTTTTTTTTTTTAGGGTGGACTCTTTGTAGTACACTCAGAATTTGTTCCTCCGGATCAAACTGTCAACTAAAGTTTTTTTTGGTTTTTTTTTTACTCCGCCAGATCTGGAAGTTTTGAGAAGGTTGCATCATGATTTGTGAAAAACATCCCAAGTTGTGGCAAACAGGTGACTGGTTCTCCCACCATGACAACATACCTGCCCACACCAAGCTGAGTGTTTGACCCAAAATTGCATGACCCCAGTGCCCCACCTGCCCTATTCACCTGATCTCACCCTGAGCAACTTTTTTTTGTTTCCCTGGATGACAAAAGTCCTCAAAGAAAAACATTTTGTCACTGTGGAGGAGGGTGAAACAAAAAACGGCAGAAGCACTAAAAGGCATCAAAATGGATGAGTTCAAAAACTGTTTTGAGCAGTGGAAAAAGCATCTCAGTAGGTGTATTGCAACAGACGGAGAGCACTTGGAAGGTGACTGAAGTTTAAATGTGAGAATAAATATACAATTTTTATAACTAAATTCCATTTTTGGAGTCCGCCTCTTGTGGCCCTTATAAAGGTAGGGTGCCCTACTCCTTGGGCATGGGCTATATGTAGCAGAAAGAGGGAATGAAGAGTCACCTTACCATGGAGACACCTGGTAAACTAAACCTCAACCAGGTGACCAAGTTCAACATCAACTGTCACAAATCATGTTATTAGTTTACACCTTTGCTCTGATGTGACAGTAATGGCACTTTACCTCTGTGATCTTTCCCAGAATCCACAAGTCCAGTCTAATCATAAGAAAAATATCAGACAAATCCCACGTGGAAGGGGCATCCCATGATGTACCTGACCCGTATTCCTCATCTGTCCAAAAAAGCAGAAAGTCTGGGAAATGTCACAGCTGAGAGTTGCCTACAGAACAAGACAACAAAATGTAATGTGATTTCTGGGATGGAGTCCCAGTACAGAAAGAGAACATTAGGGAAAAACTAAAAAAAAAAAAAATGCTGAGTAAACTATGGACTTTAGTTAATAATAATGTATCAACCTTGGCTCATTAATCATAACAAATGGAGCATACTAATGTGAGATGCTGATAATAGTAGAGGAAACTAGGCCAGGCATGATGGCTCATATCTGCAAGCCTCTGGGAGGCCAAGATGGGAAGATTGCTTGAGGAAAATAGTTCAAGACTAGACTGGGCAGCATAGCAAGACCTCATCTTTACAAACATTATTATTATTATTTTTAATTAGCTGGGTATAGTGGCACACACCTATTGTCCCAGCTACTCAGGAGGTCGAGGCAGGAAGATTACTTGAGCCCAGGAGTTTGAGGCTGCAGTGAGCTATAATTGCATCACTGCACTACTGCTGGGGTAACAGAATGAGACTCCATCTCTAAAAATACCAATAACAATAATAGAGGAAACTGTGTGTGCATTGGGGAACCACCTATGGCAACTCTCAGTACTTATCTGCTCATTTTTTCTGTAAAAAAATCTAAAACTGTTCTAAAAATAAATTCTATTAATAAAAATAAGGGGGAGGGATGGATGAAAGTTTCAGAGATGCCACCCCAAAATATGCCACTTTGACATAAGGATTATTTTGAGCTGAAGGAAAGTGAGAAGAAGCAAAATCTCTCTGGCTTCCGCCTCTGGACCATGTTTTAACCACCAGACACACTCTACACTCTTGCCAGCACAGCGATGGCAGCAGAGGAATCTACAAACGAAGCCTTGCTGAACAATCTTGACCTACCATGAGCTTCCCCCGCCAACCAACCCTTCCCGCAGTTCACCACACTTAAAAACCTGAACACGTTTTCCTTTGTCTTGTTCCCTCTCTACACATTTATTGCTCTTTGTTAAGATGCTGTATAAGCCCAAGTTGACCAGCCGTTTGAGTTACTCACCATGCATATACTTTCCCTTGTATATGCACACTGCGTGTGTTAATATACTTTGATTTATTCTTCTGTCTTTAATCTGCCTTTTCTCAGTCTAATTTGCAGGGTTTCAGCTGGAGTACTCAGGAAGGTTGAGGATAAAGTGTTTCCTCCCATGTCTGGGAAGGGCTGGAGAGCACAGTGGCTCATGAGGTTTAAAAAGTTTGGTGTCAGCTGCCATGGGTTGTGGGGAACATAGTGGGACTCTGGGAGGCAGGTGAGGCAGGAAGTGCTGTCGGGAAGCTGGCCTGGCTGAAGGAGATGGAACTCAGGTCTCCTTCATCTCTGAAACTCATGCCCAGCCCAGCACATTCAACACGAGCAGTGACATTCATCAAGTGTCCTTCACAAACCCAACACTCTGCCACATGGTTTAGGTATGTTACTACAGATAGGTTTTATCTTAGGCCATTTGTGTTGCTATAAAGGGATACCCGAGGCTGGGTAATTTATCAAGAAAAGAGGTTTATTTGGCTCACAGTTCTGCAGGCTGTATGAGAAACATGGCACTGGCATCTGCCTCTGGTGAGGCCTCAGGCTACTTCTATTCATAGTGGAAGGTAAGGGGGAGCCGTATGTGCAGAGATCACATAGTGAGAGAGGAAGCAAGAGAGACAGGAGGTGCCAGGCTCCTTTTAACAAGTCGCTCTTGCAGGAACTAACAGAGAGAACTCATGCACACCCTTCCTCCCAGGAGCATTAATCTATTCACGAGAGATCCTCCCCCAAGACCCAAACACCTTCTATGAGACCTCACTTCCATACTGGGACCACCCTTCAACATAAAATTCAAAGGGGACAACCATCCAAACCATAGCAGGTATTCACCCACTTGCATGCATGAAGAAAACAGGCACCGAAAAATTTAGTAGCTTACACACAGCTAGTAAACAGCAGAGCCAGGATTTGAACTCAGGCAGTCTGACTTCCTAGTCTCATACGGTTTGCTGCCACAAGCAGACCTGGTACAGATGCTGGTGGAATAAAATGATTTTCTGCTCTCACATGTTCCATGTTGAGTATGAATCACTTGTTTTAAACATTTGACACTCCCAAGCTGTGTCAGTCAGACCCAGTTGACCCCTAACATCGGGAGACTGACAGTTCTTGGACTTGGGTGGGACAAGCCACTGAAGAGTCCATGACATATAAGTTTCCAGTACTGTCAAGACATGGACAGAATCACCTTATTGCGAGGCTACACAGTGAGACCCCATTTCTCAGCTGTCATTTGTTTTCAGCACTCTCCCCCTATCCCCTGCAGAAGCTGGTTGACCAGATCCAGCCACCTTGGCCACAGCACATCCAGCAACCTTCAGTGGGAGGGCTTAGGAGTGATACCAATGACCTTGGTGCATGCAGACTTCTTACTTTGGTGCCTAATTGACAGTCCCCACAGTACTGATGGCACATGTCCCTATGCACCTACAAGCTCTGTTTGAACACATCACTGCTTGTTTCGTATTCCTAGATATCATGTTTCACCTGCTTCTGCCTGTTGTCCCCATGCAATTATTAGCAGAGCCTTCTTTCACTCTCAAAAGCGCCCCTCGCCGGGCGTGGTGGCTCAAGCCTATAATCCCAGCACTTTGGGAGGCCAAGGAGAGAGGATTGCCTGAGCCCATGGGTTCGAGACCAGCCTGAGCGTCATGGTGAGACCTCATCTCTACAATAAATTAAAAAAAAAAATTAGTCAGGCATAGTAGCACACACCTGTAGTTCCGGCTACTTGGAAGAATGAAGCAGAAGGATCGCCAAAACCCAGCAGGTCGATGCTGGGATGACCGTGAGCATGCTACTGCACTACAGCCTGGGTGACAGAGTGAGACTCCAACTCAAAAAAAAAGGTGCTCCTATTGAATAGTGCCATGTATAGCCTCCCTACTGACACTTCAGCTGTCTGCCACTCCCAAGCTAAAACTTCCAGAGACCTTATTAGCTGCAGTTCTAATACGTTGGTGGCAGCTGGGCATCCTGCTCGTGGAGGGTTGGTAGAGCATCAGAAAAACACAAAAGTGAGAAAGAAATCATGATTCTTAGGGGCGTGGTTATTCATTTTTCCATAGGGGTAACTGTTTTGTAACTTTCATCAATTTCAGCTATACTTCTTTCTGCACTCAGAGTGTACCTTCTGCAAAACACAGAGGTTTAAAAAGTATAATTTCTGACTGTCACCTGAGTTCCAAAACTAGACCATTGCCCTTATGAAGTGACAGATGGCATCATCTGTCATGAGGACGGTCAGTGTGATCACATATGATGCCACACTGAGCATCAGGCCACCAGCAGCCAGACTATTGGAACAGGGCCTGCAGCAAGAAATGCTGTGGCTCAACCCTAATTATCTTGTCGGGGAATATTTTTTGCAGTCCTCACCCTTGCCACGCATCCTTGACTTCTCTTCAGGTCTGATCCACCTTGTCAGACATGGTATGAACAAACTCGACAGCGCTGTTCGACGCCTGTCATCACAGAACTCTCCCGAAAGCCTCTGCATTTCTCTTCTATCTGCATCTTTGTTTTTGGTTGCTTTGTCCATTTCTTTAACATTTGTAAGGTCAATACATTCACTGAAAAATATGGAATTTCACTTCTAAAACCTTCTAAGCTAAGTAGCAGCTATTGATTCCTATTACCTACTTTTTCAGGAATTCTGATTTGTTTCAAAATTCTCTGCTCCCATTGTCACAAATTTGTAGCAGCCTTCAAAGAATCTAGGGCACCCCATTCTAAGTCTCAACTAAGGCAGCTGATAACACACGATCTTCTGTCTTGTAAAGGCCACTGTTGTTGACTGTGGTCAAGCAAATTGCAAAATATGGAGCAAACCAAGTTCGGGAGATGGAAGGTGGTGATGATTGCACACAATGTGAATGCAGTCAATGCCACTGAATTGTGCATTGAGATTGGTTAAAATGGTAACTGTAACGTTAATGTATATTTTATCGTAATTAAAAAGTATATAGAGGCCAGGCATGGTGGCTCACACCTGTAATGTTACCACATTGGGAGGACAAAGTGGCCAGGTGTCTGAGACCAGCTTGGGCAACATACCAAGACCTCATCTCTATAAAAGATTTTTTTAAAAAATTAGACAGGTGGGGTGGGCACATGCCTGAGGTCCCAGCCACTTGGGAGGCTAAGGAGGGAGGATTGCTTGAGCCCAGGAG
>NW_007258440.1:77479-108563 GCF_000164805.1 Carlito syrichta | reverse complement strand
TGTGTGTGTGTGTGTGTTGTGTAGATGTTACAGGGCATGGCTGAAAAAAACACCCAAGAATTACAGAAGTGCAGCAACTCCTGGAGAAATGTTTGCCCTAGATGGTCTACAGGTCGACACATGCAGTGAGCATTCACAGGGACAGATGTGGATACTACCACCCCTCAGGCCAATAAATGACTGGATAAGGCTGCTGAGGAGCTGCACACACCCAAAGTGAGGAAGCACTATCCTAAAGATGAATGCATGGCAAGCATGTCTTCCCATTCAATGCATATTTATGGCTCTCCTGCTACCATATTTCATTAAATCGAGGATTGTATAAATCAAGGAGTCAGTTACTAAGCATGTGTGTGTTTACTGTATGATTTTCTTTTGTTTATATCTAAAACATTAAGTGATTTAAAAACTCCAGGACTATCACAAGGACCCCAAGTCCTGGTATGATGTAAATATACTAAATCTACATAGAATCAAAACAGGAGTTGTGTATATTAGATCTCAGAGATAAGAAAATACACAGAAGCTCTGGCTGCAAAGTGGACGACAACTGAAAGGGGGTTTTGAGTAGGTCAGGGTGTGGGTAACAATTGAGTTAGGATTCAGGTTTAGGAAAATAGAGGCTCACGTTAGCTTTCAACCTAATCAGGTTTCTCCAGCCCAACTTTGACCAGGGCTCTCCAGATGGAGTATCAGCAATGAGCTGCTCTAAAAAATGAAGTCACACTTATTATCATGTGTCTAATTAGCCCATTACTCCTTGTCAATCTAGCTTTACTAAGAACTTCATGGGATGAAGTAGAGTTAGTAGGACAAGGATTCCTAGATCCGTGGCATAAATACTATTTGTTCAGCATGATTTGAGCATACTATGTGCTTGTGATGGTTCTAGGTCCTGGGATTTAGCTGAGAACAAAATCATTATTACCTCACTCATATTCCTTACTTGATCCTTCATATATCTTACAATAGCCCATATCATATTAGGTTATAATTATTTGTTTTCTTGTCTGCCTCCCTCTTCTCAGCCATGGAGTCCCAAAGCACTTTAACTCTCCTCAATGTCAGCTAAGAGTGGGGAAGATAGAAGCATAAAAGCCATCTGGGAAGAACTGGCTCTCATCCATGTATTCCCTCTCTTTTCCTCTCTATGGCATGTTCTGAGTAATTTCTTAAGCTCTGTCTTCTAAATTGCTGATTCTCATTTCAGCGGTGTCTATTAACTCATCCAGTGAAGGTTTAATTTCAGCAATTTTGTTTTTCTACTCTAGAAATTCGATTTGGATCTTTTCTTAATCTTTCTAGGTTTCTTCAATAGTGTCATGTTGCTTTTTTGTGTTTTCAATTCCATATTTTATTTTCTTTAAATATTTTAAATATTTAAATTTTAAATAAATAAATAAATTGAGTTCTACACTCTGTATCTGCTCATTTTATGGCCTGAAGTTCTTGGGGAAGGGGTATGGTCCCCCTTCTGCTGTTTCTGGTTTCTGCTGATAGTGGCTTGCTTATTCATGTTTACAATTTTGAATTGTGAGCACAAGTTTAATTGGGCTTTATCTATGGGATGCTTCTGAAGCTTGCATTGGAGGTTTTTATCTCTTCACGAAGAAATTTTTCTCCTTTGCTCAATGCCTAGGAGCATTATACATGTGGGTTCACTTTATATTAATTCCTTGCTTTGGAATATTCAGAACTATGCAAATAGTACAGATTTAAATCCGAACCCATGTGCTAACATGCCTTCGGTTGCTAATTTTGAGGGACTGATTTTATTCACTCAGAACCTTGGCCAAGGCAGACACATTTGTTTTTCATTTCCCACTATGGGGCAAATGTTTTCTAATCCCTCTCTCACTGAGTGTGTACCTTTAAGGCTCTCAGGCATTCTCAGCCCATCCACCCACTTTTGCAAGGCTAAGGTCTTTTTGTCCCCACAGAGTCACTGAAATGCTGTTTCTTGGTTATGAAATTGGCAAGTGTCTCCAGAGCTTGAGTTTTCAACTTCTTTGTCCTGGGCGCTCAAGAATTTCTCTTACCTTTTTTATCACTCTCACTTTGCATTTGAGAATATATTTGTCGCATTTTATCCAGCTTTTCCTAGTGTGCTGTAATAGAAAAGATTTCAAATTACTACAACACTGCAGATAAGAAGGTTAATGATACCATCAGAGAAGAATAGGAGTTTTGTGATTGTTGCCTTTGAGGAACTTGCAATCTTCTGGAGTGTTTCTTTAGAAATATCTCTGGAAAGACATAATGAAATATTTTTATGGCTGGAGGTGGTGGCTCATGCCTGTAATCCCAGCACTTTGGGAGGCCAAGATGGGAGGATTGCTTGAGCCCAAGAGTTCAAGACCAGCCTAGGCAACATAGCAAGACCTCATCTCTATAAACAAACAAACAAACAAACACAATATTTTTAGGAGTCAACTCTTCCAGACACTGCTCAGCTGGGACAGATAGGAAGGGTTTCACTGCTCTTCCATATCCCAGCACTAAAGGCATGAGCCTTGTTACTGTTTCTTGGGTTAAGTGAACACAATACCCAGTTAAACAGTAAGAATTTAGTGAAGTCCACCTAACAGTTGAAGCAAGTAAACCGCGTAAGAGAAAAAGCCTTTTGAGTCATAGAGAAGAGATTCTCAACTATCACCTGGACCAGGGTATATTTATTTCCCAACCAAGGGAAACTTTCACATCTCTGGGAGGGCATCTGCTAAGTTGTGCATTCCACAAAAGACCTCAGAATCATCTCAAAGGTTTGTCTGAAAAAGCAGGTTTTGGAATTTCACTCTCAGATATCCTGATTCTGTAGCATCAGTGAAATCTGGAAATCTGTATTTTTAACGAGCCCCTGGTGACTCTTGGGTGCACTGAAGGGAAAGGAGCTCTCATGTAGACTAAGTTTTTATCTGAAAAGAGTCTATTACCATAATTTCAGGGACCCCTTTGGTTTATGCAACAGGAACACAAATGCCAAACAAAGAAAAATCTGTTTCAACTTATGAGATTGAAAGTGTCTAAGTCTCTGTTGCATTAAACCCTAAGCTTTAAGCCATGGTGCACACACATGTGCGCGTATGTGCACGCGTGCTCGCGCGCGCGCACGCGCGCACACACACACACACACACACACACACACAGATGACAAAACAGAGACAGACAGAAAGTATGCTGTAGTTAATCTAGCAGCCTTGACCCAAATACATGCCTCTCTGGGCCCCTGTGACATTAGACTTGGGCCACTATAGAATGTATAAGTGCCCAACAAGAGTCAGAGAAACAGACCCAGGACCCTAGAAGAAGAAGAGCTTCCAGAGCCAGAGCAAAACTGAAACTTCACTCCATGCTCTCCTGGAGAGAGCCCTTCCCAGCTGTGACTCAGGGAGGGATTAGTAGTGCCAGAATCACACTGGGTCTTAAGTCACATGCCCATGTCACTTGCTGTCTAGCGTACAGGGCATATTTCAGTTAGTCATTACTTAACTAGATACATTTCCTACCATTTTGTGGGTTTAATCCTTATCTCTAAATTAAGTCTTTATAAGACCCAAGTTAAAAGAATACCTTCTGGAGAGTTTATTAGAGACACTGGAATCACAGTCCTGCTGCTCAGAGCAGGGACACGGCATGTCTACTCAAACAATAGTGACCAAAGGGAGACCCCAGAGTCCTGGTAGAAAAAGATGCTACATGTATGGAGTGAGTGTGTGTGGCTTGAAGGAGGTAAAATCAATAGGATTAGGCAGAGGATTCAACTAAAGAATTCTTTAAGAAATGTCATTAAGATATTTTAAAGAAAGTCATCCAAGGCCAGGCTCACACTTGTAATCCCAGCACTTTGGGAGGCTGAGGGGGGAAGATTACTTGAGTCCAGGAACTTGAGATCATCCTGTGCTACTTGGTGAGACCTCGTTTCTCTACAAACTTGAAAAATTAGCCAGGCGTGGTGGCTTGCACTTATAGTTTCAGCTACTCAGGAGGCTGAAGTGGAAGGATAGCCTTAGCCCAGGAGGTCGAGGCTGGGTGAGCTGACCATGCCACTGCACTCCAGCCTGGGTGACAGAATAAGACCCTGACCAAAAAAAAAAAAAAAAAGAAGAAGCCATCCTTCAAGAATAGTTTGGGGGAAAGAATGTAAAAGAATTGCAAATGAAGAACTTTGCTGTGATTGTTGCTTTAAGCACCATTTTTGGTTTACAAACTACATGCCATTTTACAGACAACTAAAGAAACATGATTCAACTGTATTATTCTGTTACCCCACGTTTCAACAGTTCCATATGGTTAGCATCAGTCAGGCAGTTCCTTTAGAAACAATAAAAAATCTTGCCAGACACACAAGAAGAGACCACGTGAACATGTTTTCTGCTTGTTGGTGACATTTCATCCCCTCCCCATCCCTTCCATCTTTAATGAGCTACTTAGTCTGCTCACTGTAGGTGCCCTCAAAGGCTGGGAAGGTACAACCCTTGCCTGAGACACCCCCTCTTACCACAACTCAAATCAGGCCTTTAGGCAAACAATAATGCAAGGAGAGACCTGCTTTGTTTCTGTAACACACAAATGACAGCATTAGAAAATGAAGCCAGCAGGCAAAACAGCTCATGGTGCTCTTGAAGTGCAGTATGCCAGCAAGATAAAGTAATCGACCATCAATCAATAGAAGGTGAACCCATTTGGGAGGTTATATTGATCAGGATAGGCCACCGTTTCACTGCAGTAGCATCTGCCCTCAGATCTTAGTGGCTTATGATCACAAAGGTTCATTTCTCCTTCACGCTGTCAACTGGGTGGGAGTAAACCCAGCTTGCTGTCAAAGTCATAGCTCTGGGCCTCAGGCTGACAGAGCAGGAACCATCTGGAAAGTTGTCCATTAGTATGGCAAAGGGGAAAGAGAATGCGCTAGGTTGCTTATATGCATTGTCTTATTCAACCTTTCAGCCATCTAATGAGATAGGAAGTAATATCCTTACTTTATAGAAAAGGAAACAAGTTGAAGTTGAAAAACTTATACAAAGTTACCACCCAGTGAGTGGGGAAAGGAGAATTCAACTCTAGGTCTGTTGCAATGTGGCATGCAGGCTCTAAGATGGCCCACCATAATCCTGGTATTTGTGTCCCTGTGGAATCTTTTCCCCTTGAGTGTGGCCTGGACTAGTCACTTGTTTGGAATGAGTGACATATGGCAATGGTGGTGAACTATTGCTTCTGGGATTAGGTTACAAGATGCAATAACCTCCACCCTGCTAGTAGGCACTCTTTATTGGCACTCTCCCTTGCTAGCTTTGATAAAGTAAGTCACCATGCTGAATGTACTCAACAAGGAACTGGGAAAAACTTTGTCTACAGCTCTAAACTGAATCCTGCCAGCCACCATGTATGTGAACTTGGAAGCTGATCCTTTTCCAGCTGAGCTTCAGATGAGACGCAAGCCCTGTTTAATGCCTTGACTGTGGCCTCATGAGAGTCCCTGAAGTAGATGGTCCATTTAAGTCATGCCCAAATTTCTAACACAGAGAACTATGGAACAATACATGTGTGCTGTTTGGAGATACTGTTTGTGGTGATTTATCACATAGCAATAGAAAACACACTGACTACAGGGCCCATGCTCTTTCCACTAAATGGTTAGTCTCTTTTTTTCAGAGTGCCACCCAAACCTGTTCTCTATCCTATATGCCTCCCCTTGGTTGGTGACATCATAGGTGTCCAGTCTCGTAAGCTATAAACTTGAGAGTCATCCTAGATCCCACCCACCTTCTCATTCTTCACACACTAGGAGTCACCACATCTTATGAACACTTGAACTTATGCATCTCAAATCTCCACGTGTCCTTCCCAGTCTCACTGTTTGAGTCAGACCCCTGTTGCCCTTTGCCTGGGCTGTTTCCATAACTCCTCTCTCCCTGAATCGAGACACTCCCCTGCAGACCATCCTTGCACCCATCACTGTCAACCACATCACTTCCAGGATGATCCATTGTATAATGTTGTCATATAATGATATTTTGCTACAGACTTCCTGTTCCTGCCACAACCTTCTTCCCATCCCGGTGCCAGGAACATGTCCAACACTGTGGATGTGACTCTCCAGGACTCCACAGTGTGAATCATGGGGAATTCCTCAAGGCCAGACAATAGGCCTGCAGGGCAGGGATGTAGTGGAGTCAATATTTCAGCACTTTGGAAGCCCCTAGTTAGACATGACTTGGGATAGGGAGAAAGTCTTCCATGGATGGAGATGTGGCATCCACTACTAGACATGTGAGAGATTGGAAGCATAGCTTTTAGGCTCTCACCAAGTTGACCTTGAAAACCTTCTTCTGTCTTCCCTGTTCCCCCAGCTTGAAGAGAAAGCATTTGAGGAGCCAAGTGTCACCCCAGACAGTTGGTGCTTCAGAGAGGAATGTGATTCTTGAGAATTGTAGGGTGGTGTAAGGGAGATCAAGGAACATAATCACCCCTAGGACTCAGCCCAGACACCCTGGCCGTCTATGGTCCTTTCTGCTGTTTCCCTGGTTCTTACTTTCTAGGGTTTTCTTTACTACATCCCGCCCTGCAGGCCCACCATCTGGCCTTGAGGACTTCTCCATAATTTGCACTGTGGAGTCCTGGAAAAAGTCACATCTATGAGCACTATTGAAGGTCACACGCTACTTGTTACTTGCACTTGACATTGATCTTCCCTTGCTGGCAACCCCAACTCATGGGTGACCAGTAGATTCTTTTAAGAGTCTAGGGTCTTAGGGAGCTGGAGTGGAATTTTCTGGACTGGGGAGTGTATAAGCACCCTTGACATAAGCAACCATCTTAGAAAAAGACTCCATCTTGCATTTCATAAGGCACTATGCCAACAGGTACCCGACATTTCTCCTCATCAGTACAGACGGCATCCACCAGACAAGGACATAGTTAGGGACACCCTTCCACTAGCAGTCTTCACCAGGGAACTCTGTGGCCATAGAAAGAGCAGGACTTCACCAGCTCAAAACATCTTAACAGACCCTGTCTCGCTGTCACTCATGATGAGCACCTAGTACCTACCTGTCAAGGCTTGCCCATGTCACAAATTCTTCCTTACAAGACACTGATCTGCATGTGCCACCCAGGTCCTGTCAGGATAATCCCTCTGCTCACCCTGTTCTCTCTGGACTGGCTTGTCATCCCTTCTTCCCAGCCTCTTTCTCTTGATGTTAAACGTTGTTGTTTGTGGTGGGATGTTCCATCTAGGATGTTTACATGTTGTTGAGGTATACTATTATGTATGGTTTGCAACACTGACTTATAGAGTGGCTTAGCCTGTGTGCCCGTGGCTCTGACTGCCCAGTGAACGGATGGTACTAAGGGGAGTTGCCTTCTTGGAAGTCCACACAGCTTGTGGCTCTTATGACTGAAATAGCATCAATAAAAGTCTGCCCTTGTGGAAAGACACAAACATGCATGGCCCCAGTGACCTTTGACCTTGCACAGCTCATAACGGGAAGGAAGATGGACTTGAAGTCCTGGGGGCCTTATGGGCATTGGTG
This sequence comes from Carlito syrichta, assembly GCF_000164805.1. Taxonomy (NCBI): domain Eukaryota; kingdom Metazoa; phylum Chordata; class Mammalia; order Primates; family Tarsiidae; genus Carlito; species Carlito syrichta. The sequence continues at coordinate 101,031 of NW_007258440.1, read as the reverse complement.
TTTGGGTGCGATGGTCGGTGTCTGAGTATGATTACATGTCCAGAGGCAATGGCAGAAGGCTTCTGGGCTATTAGAACATAGACAAGTAAAAAAAAGCAAGCCAGATGCCTACTCAAGCAGACGGCCACTGCTGATGCTCCCAACCCCTCCCTGCAATGCAGATGGGGACACTTCTCGGGAGGAGGGAATGACAGACTTGCTGACTCTTCTTCACAAACTGCCCAACAAGCACAGTTTTGGGGAGACCTTTAGATGCTTGGGCTTTTGGTCCGGTCCTACCGAATCTTTAGAAATGCTTGTGTGTGCCATGTGCAGTGGCTCAAGTCTATAATCCCACTATTTTGGGAGGCCAAGGCAGAGGATTACCTGAGCCCAGGGGTTCGAGACCAGTCTGGGCAAACTTGGTGAGGCCTTGTCTCTAAAATATGTCAAAAAACTAGCTGGGCATGGTAGCACGTACCTGTAGTTCCGGCTACTCGGAAGGCTGAGGCAGAAGGATCGCCGGATCCCAGCAGGTTGAGGCTGAGGTGGCCATGAGCACGCCACTGCACTCCAGTCTGAGCTACAGAGTGAGACTCTGACTAAAAAATAAAAATAAAAATGAAATGCTTGTGTGATGATCAATATGGAACCACAGAGGAACATGGGGAATAACAATAAAACACAGATTTGCCGTTGTGCACATGTACTATGTGCGCACGCGCGCGTGTGTGTGTGTGTGTGTGTGTGTGCATGGATATGTGTGCATATGGGTGTGTGTATGAGTGCATATACGAGTGTGCACATGTGCATGTGTGTGTGTGCTGTCCCCATGAATGAAGGAAACCTAACTGACACGCCAGCCTCACATGCAAGATAACAGCCCGTCATTCCTGTTTCCTCATAGCATGGGACTGATCTTTCTTCCCTGCCCTCCCTTCTGCTTTGAATCTGCATCTCTTCTCCACTTCAAGGCAAACCCAGACTTTCCTCTTCATATTCTCAACCACGGTACTCACTCCCTTTAGTCTCTCTCTGTTCCATCACGGATGGACAGGGAAGGCAACCACTCCCACTACCTCCCCTGCCACTTCCAATAGGCACCTGCAAGCCTGGTCAGCTCTGTGGCTTAGAACTGCTCAGCAGGGCGTGGTGGCTCATGCCTGTCATCCCAGCACTTTGGGAGGCAGAGGTGAGAGGAGTGCCTGAACCCAGAGGTTCAAGACCAGTTTGGGCAATATAGCAAGAACTTGTCTCTACAATAAAATTAGCTGAAAAAGTTAGCTGGGTGTGGTGGTGCATGCCTGTAGTTCCAGCTACTTGGAAAACCGAGGCAGAAGGATCACCTGAGCCCAGCAGGTCAAGGCTGTGGTGGTCATGAGGGTGCCACCACACTCCAGCCTGGGCAACAGAGTGAGACACCAACTCAAAAAAAAGCACTGCTGGGTGGACATGGAGTCCCTCTATGGGTATCCTATGGCTATTGTAATAAAATGCCAGACGTCCAGTGCTTAAAAACACCAGAAATGGATTATCTCAGTTCCAGAGGCTAGAACTCCAAAATCAAGTTATGGACAGGACCTGCTCCCTCTGGAGCCCACAGAAGCAGACCCTTCTTGGTCCCGGCCTCTGGTGGTGACTGTCAGTCCTTGGCCCACCCAGGCTTGCAGCTATTATCCCTCCAATCTCTGCTGCTGTCATCTAGCATATCCTCCTGGGTGTCTGAGTCTCCACACGGCCTTCTTCGGTGTCCAAGTTCCCCTCTTCTTGTAAGAATAACCGTCACGCTGGGTTAGGGCCCACGCCAACCATCTCATCTCAACTGAATCACCTCTGTAAAGAGCTATTTCCAAATAAGGTCGCAGTTACCTGTACTGGCAGTTAGAACATCTTATATTTGGGATGGAGGTACAATTCAACCCATAACAGTCTCCATTTCCATCTGAGTTAAATTAAAAACAAATGAACAGCTCCTCCCTGGTGGCCAAATCAAGAAGAAAAGCCCACATAAGCCAGAAGGAAGGTCTTCCATCCTTCCAGGCCTTTGGTCAAGGAATTCTGAGAATTATCCAAAAGGGAAGGAGGTTAGGTTCCGGATGGGCAAGTCCTCTTCACCCACAGACACTGTGCCCTGTAAGGGAGGAGCAGCAGGTGGATGTTCACAGGCCCTCACAGATATCGTCCTCCCGATGTGGTCCCAGGGGGCTCCATCAGCATTACTAGGCATTCTTTATGCATAGAGTAATCTTGACATAAGTAACTCCATCTTAGAACGACACCATCCAAAGGCAATGTCTGGTGCCAGATGCCAACTGGTATCAGGTGTTTTGCCTCATCAATGAAGACAGGATCCCACCAGGCAAGGACATAGCCAGGCACATCCTTCCACTAGCAGTCCTCACCAGAGGACTCTGGTCATTAAAAAAAAAGTAGGACTGACCAGGCATGGTGGCTCATACCCGTAATCCCAGTACTTTGGGAGGACAAGTCAGGAGGATTGCTTGAGTCCAGGAGTTCATGACCTGTCTGGACAGCATAGTGAGACATCGACTCTTCAAAAAAAAATTCAGAAAAATTAGCCGGGTATGGTGGTGGTCACCTGTGGCCCCAGCTACTCGGGATGCCGAGGTGGAAGGATTGCCTGAGCCCAGGAGGTCAAAGTTGCTGTGAGCAGTAATGGTCATGACCATGACACTGCACTCCAGCCTAGGCAACACAGTGAGACCCTGACTCAAAAAAAAAGAGTAGGACTTCATCTCTAAATGACTGTCTTAACAGACACCATCTTGCTATTGCTCTGCCCATATCAAAGCCTCTTCCTTGGCTGGTCTTGGTGGCTCAGCCTGTAATCCCAGCACTTTGGGAGGCCAAGGCAAGTGGATTGTCTGAGTCCGCGGGTTCGAGACCAATCTGAGCAGCTTGATGAGACCTCATCTCTACAGTAAATCAAAAATGAACCAGGTGCAGTAGTGTGTACCTGTAGTTCCGGCTGTTTGGCAGACTGAGGCGGAAGGATAACTAGAGTCCAGCAGTTCAACGCTGACTCTAACAGCACCCCCAACAGAAGGGATACTATCTCTACCCAAGTGTGCCACTGCACTCTAGCCTGGGCGATGGAGTGAGACTCCAACTACAACAACAAAAAGTCTTTTCCTTATAAGATATTGACATGCTGCCCTAGACAGACAGGAATAGTCTTTCTGCCCATGTCATTCTCCCTGACCTGGCTCATTAACCCCTTTTTCCTATCCCTCTTCTCTTGATGTAAATGCTACTCTGTTTGGTGTGCAATGTTTAGTCTGTAACATTTATATTTCAATTAAGTATACTACTATCTATGTGTCTTAGCCCGTGTGCCTGTGGCTCTGACTGTCCAGTGGATAGATAGTCCTACGGAGAGTTGCCTCCGTGGGACTTTATGTAGCTTGTGGCTCTTATGACTGAAATGGCATCAGTAAAAACCTGACCTTGTGGCAGTGTGTGTGAGCCGGGCCAACTTTGATTGTGTGCTGCTCATAGTATCTTAAAAATGCAGACTCCCAGGACCCATCCCAGACCAACTGAATCCGAATCTTTACAAGTAGAGGGTGGAGTAGCAAGCATCTGGTGTTTTCCAAGCTCTTCTATGATCCTAATACATGCTAAAGCTTGAGAGTTGGGTGCAGTGACTCACACCTGTAATCCCAGCAGCACTCTGGGAGGCCAAGGTAGGAGGATTGCTTGAGACTTCAAGGCTAGCCTGGGCAACAAAGTAAGACCCCCATCTCTACCAAAAAAAAATTAGCCAGGCATGACAGCACACACCTGTAGTCCCAGCTACTTGGGAGGCTGTGGCAGAAGGATCGCCCGAGCCAAGGAGATTGAGGCTGCAGTGACCCGGGATCCTGCCACTGCACTCCAGACTGGGTAACAGGGTAAGACCTCAACTCAACTCAAAAATGATAATACATTTTTTAAAAAAATTTGAGAGCCACTGCTCTAAAGCTTGCTTCCCAGGACAGGACCATCTTGTCTCTCCATGGGAGTAAGAGTGGTACTGACTCTAACAGCACCCCCAACAGAAGGGATACTATCTCTACCCAAGTGACAGGAGGAAGTCATTATCTAAAAAGACAACCCAATTCATTGGCAGAAAGATCTCTAGAGGCAAAACTGCATTTCTTTTGTTGAGCAAAAATCCACATCTCTGTAGCATCCACCTTTTGGAGAATGTTATGTTTTGGAATTCCAAAAGAAATCTGTGTTCTTTTCCACAAGAAGCACTTTAAGGTATTCCAAAACAGATTCAGTGTCCATTATTTCTTCTTCCCAAGTTTAACTTCTGGAACTGTGCTTCTTAATGTAAGTGAGGGAGGTATGACTTAAGGGGGTTGATCAGAATCGAAGGGGGCATGGATTAGATTTGTGATGGTGAAGACATTTTGAGGTCTTACATGATATTAAAGGAGAACATGAGAATTTTTTCTTTTTTTCATGTTTCTCAAAAAGGACCTCCAGCTAGATAAGAGAAATAGGTTTTAGTGTTCCATGGCACTGTAGGATGACTCTGGTTGACAATCATATATTATACAGTAGCTGGAAGGAGGAGATTGAAGGTGCACAACACAAAGAAATGATAAATATTGTGGTGATGGATGCACTAATTACCCTGATCTCACCACTATATATCACATGTATTGAGACATCACTATACACCCCGTAAATATGTGTAGTTATTATTTGTTGTAATGTGGTAGCCCCAAATCTGAGAGGGCTTGTGTGTTGTGCTTACATGTTCCAAAAGAATCACCAAAAGTTCAGCAGGGAGACATTGGTTTATTAGTACTTATGGGAGGCACCCATGGTGGTTGATGGGTGAAGAATCTGTGCCTCGAGACAGTTTTATAATCCAGCAAGTTAATTATTCATTCAAATTTCTGTACAGTATTTACAATTACATTGGTTAAGAGTGATGACTACATTATTTTTAGGTTTGCTTAGTCACCTGCATCCCATGATGGGTCACCTGCGTACCATGACTCATTACTGACAATATGCACTTATCAGTCAGAGACCAGCCTTGGCCAGAAGCTGTTCCCTGGTGGGTGGGGGTGGATGCAAAAGAAGCCAGGTGTAGGGAGAAACAGTCTACATCCCAATGATACCTCCTATTTGTCAATTTAAAAAGTAAAATTTAAAATAAAAGAGGACAGTAGATTGGAAATGATCTTCTCAGTGAGATGACAGCAGGAAGAAGCAGCCCATCTCTTTTTCCCCAGATCTCTGCTCACAGAGGGAAAATAACCCAATACCTACTCAGAAACAAACTTACCAAGACATAAGAATGTTGGAAGGAAAATCATGACAGATTTTGGAATGGGCAAAAGAGGTAACTAGATGCCCTTTCAGTGGAGCAAGATGGTGATCATAAAATTCTCTTAGGTTGTGCACTTTTTTTTGTCATTGACTAGGCTATTTACGACTCTTCAGAGACAGAAGTTAATATATAAAAAACAGATAGAGATGCAAATAATTCTTGTTCCTATAAAGGCAAGTTGTGTGAAGCAGCGCACCATTGACTATCCCTGAAAGGGTGAAATCCCAACAGGAAGTCACCTTAGCCAAAGTGCAGCCATATGGACACCATGTACTTCTGTTGTGCTCTCTTAGCAAAATACTTGACCTTGCCCCCACCCATCAACAAAGGGCGGAACCAATTTCCTGGAGGTCATCAGTGATGATTGTCTTGCAACCCTCAAGCATGCTTTGTACTAACTAAATACTTTTATCCAAAGTATTTGTCTTCCTTCCATAAAGGGCCAAGCAGACCTAATCTATTATGATCAGCCCTTTGTGGCCTATGTGACACAGACCACCACCCTATTACCGTGGCAACAGTTCCTGTGCTCACCTGCTGCTTCGTGATGATATAAAACAGGCCACCACCCCATCACCATGGCGACCTGCCCCACCATAGGAAAGCTTTAAAAAGCATTCAACCTTAAGCAGCCGCCACCAAGCCTTTTTTTAAGCTCTGGCTCCCTGCCCAATCTGGGGGCGGTGGATCCTCCCTCCCCCCTCTTCAATCTACTTTCTAAATAAACGCTTTTTCTCATCTAATTTCTGTGCAATTCTTTGCGCCTTACCCATGGTACCAGCTCAGCCCACCAACCCACTGACCTCATGTTTTTACTGACCTAACAATCACCCTCTAAAGACATCCCAGTTCTGCCATCTTCCATCCATGCAGATGTGTTTCCCACCTAACTTATCATTCACAGAGGGGTGATGCTTTGAGTTCTCCTTTGAATTGACTGCAGCATCTTCCTGATTTCCTCGTTAATTAATAAGTTAAATAAAATCTTTGTGGGGCACAGTGGCTTATACCTGTCATCCCAGCACTTTGGGAGGCCAAGGTGAGAGGACTACCTGAGCCCAAGTGTTCAAGACTAACCTGGGCAACTTGGTGAGACCTCATCTCTACAACAAATCAAAAAATTAGTCAGGCATGGTGGTGTGGGCCTGTGGTGGAAAGATCACCTGAACCAACAGGTCGAGGCTACTGTAGCCATAATCACACCACTGCACTCCAGTGAGACTCCAACTCAAAAAAGGAAACAAACACAAAACTGATATGTGTTCAGTTGGTATTTGAATGTGAGTCACAATTATACCATATTATTTTTTTTTGAGTAGGAGTCTCACTCCATCACCCAGGCTGGAGTGCAATGGCACGCTCACAGTCACCCCAGCATTGACCTGCTGGGCTCTGGCAATCCTTCTGCCTCAACCTTCCAAGTAGCCAGAACTACAGGCATGCGCTACCATGACCAGCTAATTTTTTATTTGTTGCCAAGTTGCCTGGGCTGATCTCGAACCTGTAGCCTCGGGCAATTCACTCACCTTGGCCTCCCAAAGTGCTGGGATTACAGGCTGAGCCACCGAGCCTGGCCAGTACCTTATTTTGAAAATTATCCTCTAACGTAAGTTTTTGTTCTAACTCCCGGTCTCTCCATCATCTGTTCTACTTACACTTCCTTCATCTGCCCACATTTTGTAGTTACAAAGGCATCCACGGTCCCACTGCCCTTATAAGCACGGCTGCTGGAACCAGGCGGCCCGAGCTCAGAACCCAGACTCTGAGATGCACTTCTCAACCCCTGTATGTCTTAGTTTCCTCCTATGTAAACTGAGGGTCCCTTCCTGGGTTTTGTGATGAATATAAATGCGTCCCATAAGTAGAGCATTTAGAGCAGTGTGGGGAACATTGAAAAACGCCTGTGAGTACCATCTCCCTCAGGTTGCAAGGACAGAGATAATTTCTCCCTCCCCCTGGGACCGGCTGCTTCTTACGAGTCCGGAAACCACATCCCGCTCCTCTGTTGCTTCTGTGAATGAAAATCAATTTCTAATTTAGGACACTTTTAGTACCACTACTTTCTAATTTTCTCCTCTGTCAGGATATTACTACCAAGTGAGGATTTATATAGCAATTTTCATCTGAGGGCGCTCAATTTTTTTTTAACTGAATGAATTTATCAAATCACCACTCGCTATCCTAACGGCCCTCCAGATGGGACCGATGCACTCACTGCATTTACTTATTCTGAACGTCAAATTGTAGCAGCCTCCAGGAGACTCTGTTCAAGCTAGAAAGAAACTCCAGGCACCCCGGTACACTGGAAAGACCATGCTGTCTTTTAGGCATAAGAATAAGGGAACCCAAGTGAACCCCTCTGGGGAACAGGGAAAAGGGGTTTGTTTTAGCTTTCTTGATATGTTCCTGGACCACAAACTCCCTCAGAACCAGGATTCAAACATCCAAGGGTGAGGGGTGGAACACATTACAAGTTCCTGGTTCCAATTTGATCAGTCAGGACGGGAGTGGTTTTATTGCTATAATAAATAGCCCCTCCAGTCTCAGTGTTTGAAAACAACAAAGCTTCGTTTCCAGCTCTTGCTACAGGTCCAGCATACCTTTGCCACAGTCTCTGTCCCTTGGCAATCCCACTCCAGGACTCAGGTTGGTGTCTCTAGAAGCAGCAGAAGAAAGAGAATGGAGAACCATCAAACAGCCCTTACATGTTTCTGCCCCAAATTGCCCACCTCACCTGTGCTCACTTTTCACTGGCCAGAGCGCATGTCATGACCACAGAGTGCCTCTCCCAGGTATCCCAGTGAAAAGGAACTGAATGTCAGATGTGGGGGAACACAGCATTGTCCACCCCTTCACTGTGGCTCCCAAGCCATAATGGTGCTCCTGAGGCAGGGAACCGGCAGGACAAGTGTCCACAGTGAGGGTCTCAGGCCCCAGAATTCACTGGTATGATGCAAGGTGGTGAGAAGACCGGCCAAACCCAGTTGAGTCCAAAATGGCACAAAAAGCAACCTCTCCTTGTCCTTCTTGCCCAGCGTATGACAATTATGATGATTAGCGTGCTAGAAGACACACCCACCAGCACCAGGGCAGTTTGCAGTTACCATGGCAACTCCTAGAAGTCACTCTATATGGTTTAAAAGGGGGAAGAACCTTCGGTTCTGGGAGTTCCCCCTACTTTTCCCTGGAAAACCCATGAATAATCCCGCCATAGAATCAAGGGATAGATGTAAAAATGCAACCCTAGCCACGTACAGGGCCACTGTTCTTCCTCCAGATCACCCGGCAGCTCTGCCATGGAGTCGCCTGCTCTCTGTCATGTCAATAAACCCACTTTTATTTTCCAACTGAAGCCAGTGAGAGTTTGCCTGCAGCATCTTTGTTGGCAACTCCAATGGGATCCCCAATTGGGGGGTCCCCTCTCCTGTCACCACCACCTTAGTTCTGGTCTGTGACTTCACTGTCAGCCCTCGGACCACGCTGCGATTTCGGTTATCAACACCTCCCCTCTAGCTTGACAGCAGCCCTGATCTCTGAAATCTGTGGGTGGGATCCAAGTCCGTGGCTTGCAGACTTGTTCCCTCAAACTCGCGGCTTCATCTAAAGAGACGCCTTTGGTGTGTCAAGAGCAAGTGTGTTTTTCCTCTGAGTTTTCCTCCTCACCCAGCCCCCACCCGGGTCTAGCTGTAAAATGCATCTGTGTGTTTTAACAGCTCATTATGTAAATGCATCAGGGCCATATCCATCAACAGATCATTTAAAAGCCTGTATACATATGTATGAGTTAGCTTAATATTGCTTTAATGAGGAGGTTTACCAGAAATACCAAATCAAGGAGGCAGGAAGAAAAACTATCACAACAAAGATGAGTGCAGGTTTCAGAAGCTCTGGGTGCTTCTGGGAGCTGCCAGAACATTCCAAGAGCTGTCAGAACTCAGATTTCCTATCAGCCTACCGTCCACGGGGAGAAGCAGCTGGGGAAAGAAGGAAGTCATGTCACTCAACACTTTGAAAGTAAGGCCATTCTTTTTTGTCTCAGACAGAAGATACTCAAGCAGCCAAAGTCTCCTGTTCCCACCTTTGATGGAAGCAAGGCCATTGTGGGACATGGTCAAAGTCTGACATGGCAGCCTCCAGCAGACATCAAAGACATGTAGAGAGACCCCCACGCCAGCCCACAGGGCTCCTCTGCGCTCATTTCCCTCCCAGGACAGGAGGGAAACTCGCAACTACATCCAGGCAAAGCCTTCCAGGGACTTGACTTGGTGAGGAGAAGGTGTTTTGCACAGAGATGTTGGTACCTTCTACCATGCTTCCTCTTCCAGGTGGATGACACATAGCCAGGAGAGTGGACATGGGCTGCAGTTTAGCCTCACGTGCCTTCATGGGGCATCTTGTATAGGACACAACCTGTAGACCCATCTAGAAAACCCGTGAGCTCCCACTAAGAGCTGGCCTGTGTCTATAGGAACAGAGAAAGTTCTTCACTGCATCTGAGATAGTCGGTGGGACACAGGCTGCTCTGTCGTTCACCAGTGAAACTCACAAGGCAGGGGGCTGGGAGGAAAGAAGTTTATTCCTGAATTTGGAATTCAGGGAGATAAGCCAGTATAGATACCAAGGCCAGTTCAGCTCTTTATACTTTACAGTCTGTATTTATAAGAACATCATTGAAGTCTGGTATTGATTAACATCACAAACTATGGGATTTACAAGGCATTCTGTTAAATTCCAGTTTCTATTACATTTCATCAATTACCACATTCACTGCCTACAGATTCTTAGCACCTAATACCAAGAACCTCAGTAATGCTAAGTAAAAGTGTTAGCAGAACTTACTACAAAGTGGAACAGACACCATTAATCCATGGGTATAACAAAAACATATGGGTGACAGTTACATGATTAATATAATTATATTTCTAGCTTTAACTATTGATCACAGGGATGACTGACAACCTATTTTATTAACTCTGTGACCACAACCATGGGGATTGTGACTCATTCTGTTTTAGGAAGGGTCGGGATAATCTTATGATTTTAAGGAAGGCAGGTGTGTGCTGGGCAGTAACTCTAAATAACCCAACATTACTAATCACAGAGGGTTACTTTAAGAGGGTCTCTTCATCATATCCACCAGCTGGTCCCTCTAGTTTACCCAAATGTCTGCTCAGCCCCACCTCCGGGGCCTCTCTCCATTACCTGCACATAATCTACTGGCCAGATTTTAGTTGCTTGGTGCCCCCAAATTATAAAGAAACTGGGGAGTGTAGGTTTACTGGGTGACTAGGAAGGAAAGGAAAACAAAGCTGATCACCAGGATAACCACAACACTTTGTCTTTGCCACAGCCTACTCATCTGTTCACTAAACATCAGTTCCACTCTGTTCCTCACAAAGAACACCCTGGAACCACACAAGACCATCTAGAGACTACCCAGGTACTACACCCAGCTCCAAGTCCAGGGACTTAGGGTGCTATGCAGTGCTCGCTATGGGGTTTGAATTAGCTGCCTAGGATTTGGGGCCTGTGAGCTAGAAGACATGTCTCTGCCCACCCTGCCCCCTAGACTCTGGTGGAGTCGAAGGAGGATACCCCAAATTAAAGCTCCCATTCGGTCAAGGGAATCATGGAAGAAGCAGCCCTTGCCCACAGCAATCCTGACACCACAGCCACGGTGGAAGCCCCTTGATTTAACCTAATGCTGGTCTCTGGGGACATCACCTCACGTGTCATTCCCCTGTGCTTATCTGAGCTGGATGCTGACTACTATGTTCCCTTTAGAAGTGCTGCGGCTATGGTTCCTGGTTCCTCCTGGAGCAAGTTTACATGTCTAAGGCTACTTCACAACTTCAGTAATCGAAGGTTTTGTTTTGTTTTAAACTCAGGCTTGTTGTTTCTTTGGCTTAAACATAGTAGCTCTTCTGTTCTGTTTGCATTTAGTCACTACTGTGTGTTGGGAACCACACACCCGTCCATTTCTGGACACAATTCCCACACTTGACTTATGTCTCTTTCCCCGCCTCTCCTCCCCTGCCCCCCACTCCTATCTTGTTGCACAGATGGGCATTCTGCTCCCGTGTCTTCTCAGCTTGGGGGCTGCTGGGATCCTCCCACCCCTGGCGAGGAGGCTGGGCGCTCTCTGCTCTTGACTCCCTGATCCAATCTGGAGGGTCCATCACTCACCCACCAAACCTGAATCGAGTAAAACTTTGTGGCGTGACTTTAGTCACAGAACACGTTCATCACCCCAGAAAGTCCTACTGGCTCAGGGTCTCTTCCATGTCGGGCCTCCCCCTCCCTCCCCTCACCTCAGGAGCTCTGTCAGACCTGGCAGGGAAGCCTGGCAGGTCTCCTGGGGGAGGGGAGCTCATGGTCTTACACACACCTGCCTCACGTCTGGACTGAGGTTCTGAAACTCAGAAGCCAAGAACTGACTCCTTTGTTCTCTGTCTGCTGAGTCATCAGAGACCATTTGTTACCAATAGAGTGACTGAGTGTTCCAAGTGGATGGAGAGGATTTGTAGAATGTGGAACTTACAGTTTGAAAATAAGGAACAGCCCAAGCAATCTGGGACAAGTTGATCACCCCCATCACAAATAACCACAAATTACTAATGACCAAGGGAACAAATATCCACTTTTTTATTGCAAAATGTATCTCATTTCTATAGCTAATATTATTCTGATGAGAATGGCACTTTACTCTCTAAAGGTAGACTTGGATATTATATTTCTTCTTCTCTTTCTAAAAGTTTCACTGAACCACATTTTCTCATTCCTCTCCCTCCCTAGTCCTGTGACTTCCACAGATTTCCACTGCTTCCGCCACTTTTTTTTTAAGAGACAGGATCTGGTTCTGTAGCTCAGGCTGGGGTACAGTGGTATAGTCATTACTCACTGCAACCTCGACCTCCTGGGCTCAAACAATCCTCCAGCCTCAGCCTCTTGAGTAGCTGGGACTATAGGCATGCATGAAATGTCTGGCTAATTTTTAAAGTTTTTGTAGAGAGCGGGTCTCATTATGCTGCCCAGGCTAGTCTCAAACTCCTGGCCTCAAGTGATCCTCCTACTTGTAATCTCAAAGTGCTGGGATTATAGGAGTGAGCCACTGCACCCGGTCATCACCTAGTATTTATCAGGTGCATATTTTCACATCACCCTCACCCGCTCCCGCCCTGCTGTTTGAGGGTCTGGTATTGCCCTCTTCTTTCAAGGGAAAATGACTGATCCTGACTTCTGACATCAGAGAAGAGAGAGTCATGCACAGAGATAGGACAGGGCAGACTGCGAGGGCTGACTCCACAGAACCCCCTGGGCATTACACAGAGATGCGGTGGGTTGATCCCAGCTGCCTTTTGGCTGGGTTCTAACTCCTAGTGCCAATTTCCAACACAAAAGCTGTTGCAGGGCTTGGCAGTGAGAGACAGTTGCAGAATACAAAGCTGGATGGACTCCCACCATAAATCTCTGTTGAATCATAGATTGAATTCCAAACTGTGAAAACAGGACACAATGGGCCATAAAGGCAGGGGCCGCTCTGCCCCTTATCCTGAAGTACTGTCTTCAGGAAGAATGGTGCTAGGAACTGGAGCTACCTGCTAAGATGAATGATTTCACCCTGACAGAACCTGCTTCCAGCAGGACAGAATGTTTCACAGGCTTGGGTTTTTAAAAACCAGGTAGACACTAATCCTGTGCTCCCAAGCCCATCGGGAAGTATTTACTCTGGAGAAGGGACATAGAGACTCATTCTGGTGCTGACTTGAATTCAAGTGTGCTCTCCAGGCATCTGGGGTGCCCTGGCAGTAAGGCTGGAAGGAGAAGGAAGTCTTCATAGCTCTGAACTCACCTACTTCATATCAGACATCTTCATCTTTGTTGTTGTTGTTGTTGTTGTTGTTTTGAGACAAAGTCTCACTCTGTCTCCCAGGCTGAAATGCATTGGTGTAATCATAGCTCACTGCAGCCTCGATCTCCTATCCTCAAGTGATCCCCCCAACTCAGGCTCCCAAGTAGCTAGGACTCAAGCTTATATGCCAATTAAAAAAATTATTTTGGTGTGGAGGTGAGGTCTCACTATGTTGCCCAGGCTAGTCTCAAACTCCTGGCCTCAAGCGATCCTCTCTCCAGCCTCCCAGTGCTGAGACTACAGGCATGAGCCACTGCTCCCAGCCTTGCTCCCCCCTCTTCAGAGCAAGCCCACTGAAGATGGACCTCTATTTGTCAATATGGGGATGCTTGGTGAGCAGAGCAGGGGTGAATTTTAGCCCACACCACTCACTTGGTTGGGCACCCTTGTGCAGTGCCCAATTTGAATAATCCTATATGGAGACCCTGCTACCAGGCACCCTACATTCTAGAGAATAGGTAACTCTTTGTATAGTAACAAGTAGACAGTCCTAACCCTGGTGAATATAGGAATCTCAGCAATCAGGGAGCAGCTTGCCATAAGTTAAATAATGGATTGCCAAAATCTGCTGGTTCTTTATAACCCAGATGAAGAAATAACTCCAGGAACAATGAATGACTATGTCTGGCATAATGGGCTAGAAAAGCCCGCAAAACCCAGGTCTATACAATTCCAGCCAAAGTCACTGTTCAGTGCCAGACTCATTCATCTTTGTGTAAGTGCCTAATGCAGAAAGTCAGGGCACCCTTGGAGTCCTGGAAGATAGATTCAAGCACCAACAAAGAACTGAAGGGCTCACCTCAGGCCCAGGTCATCTGCTCACCATGGGGCAGACCAGCTTCCTGCGGTGCATCCTGCTTCCTGGGCCAAACATGAGGCACCCAGGACATAGGTTTTGTGAAATGTCCCCTTCAAGGTCCTGGCCAATAGCCAGCCACCACCACCCAACAGTGTCTGCCCAAAGCAGCCCTAGGAGGCAGCCCATGGGGACCGGATTCAGGGAGAAGCTATAGAGGAACCCGGATAGCAGACAGGAGAAAGGATAATATGTCCAGCTCTCAGCTATCTCCTTCCAGATGCCCAAGCCACTGACACACAGCTTCAGATGACGTGGCATGATGGTGGCCTGCTGAGGGACTGTAGTCACAGAGGGAAGAGCAGTGTTGAGAGAGAGAGAGAAGGGTTGGGGGAGGGAGAAAGAGAGAAAGGAGGGAAGAGGGGGAGAGGGAGGAGGAAGAGAGATCACATGGACAGAGAGGAAAGTTAATGCCCAGTCTCAGGCTGTACATAAACACAGGCATAAGGCTAATCACATTAGTAATTGCTTATAATAAATTTGCTAATACAATTAATAAGAAATTGCTAAACTTTTACTTGTATTATCTCACTTGCATGAATAGGGCACCCGACAATCTGAGAGGCGGATATTATTAATAGAAACTTCTTGCAGGTGAGACTATTGAAGCATAGAGAAGCTAAATCACTTACCTGAGATCCTGCAGTTTCATTATTGGTGCCTGAGTCTGGAGCCCTACAGACTGATTCCAAAACCCAAGCTCTTAACTACAGCCCTATATTGTTTCTCAAAGGATTGTCTGTGGGTAAACACGAGGTGTAGAAATGATTTGGGGTCACCTGGAGATCTGTGAGCCTTCAAAGGCTCAATGAGTCCTTGAAGTCACAATCATATACACTGGGTATGTTTTCTACCCATCCATCCATCTGTCCATCCATCCATCAATCCATCCAAGTCATTCATTCATCCATCAATCCATTCATTCATTTATCCATTAATCTGTCCATCCATCAATTTATATACATAAATGCACTTATTCAAGAAATATTTGTCATACTATACTCTTTGTATACATCATTGCTTTTCATATTCCCCAAAACTCTAAGAGTTTGGGAAACATACTAGGTATGAAACATGGACCCTACCGATGGCAGATTGTTTCCAAAAAAGCTACACTAATATCCTCCATCCCTCTTGTCTTTTGCAATGATCCTCATCAATCCTCATTAAGAGGTGGAATCTATTTATCCTCACCTTGAACCTGAGCTGGCTATGTGATCCACTTTGGCCCATAGAATACTGTAGAAGATAAATTCTGGGATTCAAAGCCCAAGGTTTAAGAGCACTGACAACCTTCACCTTCTTACATCCCAGGTTCTATGTCATTAGCCTGCCTATCCTGAGGCTACTGTGCTATGAGGAAGCCCAGGCCAGCTGTGTGATGAGAGAGTGGCCAGACAGAGTAGCACCAAGACCCCAGATGTGTGGGTAAAATCTTCATGGGCCTTTTAGCCTGTATTAGTAAGTGTTCTCCAGAGAGGCAGAACTAACAGGATATACATAGAGAGAGATTTAGGGAGTCAGCTCATGAGATCATGGAGGCCGGTAAGTCTAAAATCTATAGGGTGGACTGGCAGACTGGAGGCCCAGGGAAGGGCTGATATTGTAGTTCACATCCTAAGGCCATCTACTGGAGAATTCCTTCTTGTTTTGGGAAGGTCAGTCTTTCACTCTATTTGGGCCTTTAACTGATTGGATGAGGCCCACCTACATTATAGAGGCCAATATACTTCGCTCAAAGTCTGCTCATTTAAATGTTGACCTTATCCCAAAACACCTTGAAGAAACATCAGGATAATGGGTGACAAACTATCTGGGCACCATGGTCCAGCCAAGCAGACACATACAATTAACCATCCCACAGTCCAACCCAACCACTACCATAATGCAGTTGAGTGACACCTGTTGACATCACATGGAACAAAAGAGCCACCCAGCCGACCCAACTTCCTGACTCACAGGATCATGAGAAATGATAGATCACTGAGTTTGAGCCCTGGTGCTTCAGGGCTGTTTGTCATGCAGCAATAGAAAACTGAAAACTACCCTAACGGAGCTCATTATTTAGTGGCTTAATAAACAAGTAATTACATAGTTGGCACCTCTGAAGAACAGAAATTCTCCTTCCTTGAGTTTATTAAACACCTAGGTGAAATATCCATGGTAGTGTCAGACAAAGCTAAGGTGATAAGATCTTCCTTTTCCAGGCTCTCTAATGTGCAGTGATGACTGTGCAAACCACTGACCCTTTCTGGACCTTGACCTCTCCATCTGTGAATGGACGTGACAGCATGGTGCCCTCGCTGCCTCTCAGGCTCTTGTGAAGATGAAGGGAGACAAGAAACAAAAGTACTGTAATGGCTGGAAAGTTCTCTGCAAGCTATATCCTAATGGTATAAATGCTCCCTTGTGCCAAAAATGCAAAGATGTTTCACAGTATATTGCTGAAATGGAAACATCTGGCCAGTGAGACTTGAAAGAAGCAGCAACCTCTCTGACCAAAGCAATTTCTCCTAGTAGCTGGTCTCTGGAGTCTCCCTTCAGTTCTGATTTGCCGGCTGCTAAGAGCCACACTTTGAACTATGTCAGCTTTATCCCGCCCCCCCCCTTTTCTCCACTTCTGCTTTGTCTATTTATATTTTTGACCAGGTTAGAAAAGGAAAACCTTATAAACGGTCAATATCCACTGTTGGGCATTCCAGCTAATATCTGGAGACCACTCCACATTTATTCACCAGCATGTCTTTTAACTATACTGCAGATGGGGGCAGGGGAAGGGGCAACCAGAATTGTGAGTGATTTTGTTGTTGCTATTTTGTTTTGATTTTTAGAGACAGGGTCTCACTCTGTGACCCAGGCCAGAGTGCAGTAGTGCGATCATAGCTCACTGTAGCCTCGAACTCCTGGGTTCAAGTGATCCTTCTTCCTCAGCTTCCTAATTAGCTGGGACTACAGGCACACACCACTGCCCTAATACTTTTTAAAATTTTTGTTGAGACAATCCTTTACTATGGTGCCCAGTCTGGTCCCAAACTCCTGACCTCAAACCATCTTCCTACCCTGGCCTTCCAAAGCATTGAGACTATTGGCATGAGCTACCTCGCCTGACTGGGAACCAGAACTGTATAAGAATTTTAGAAGCAACCTCAGCAGGCTGCAATTAGTGCATCCCAGTGGATGAGATTCCTACTGGGATTACAAGACAGTGAACCCAGAAGCCAGATCCAACTCTGTCATAGGCCTGTTTGACAACTCCCTGGTAACTCCCCCGTGCCCTCTGTGTAAAGACCATCTCTTTGGCAGGCACTACATTCTTCCATGACCTGACCCTTGCTTGCCTCCCAGGCCTGCCACTCACCATGCACCTTCTTGTGCTTTCAGTGTTAGTGCCCTTGTGTTGTCTTCTGCCTTGGTACAAGCTGATCGCTACCCAGAACACCTCCCTGCCTTCATCCTTCCCCTCCACATCTGACTCCAGATGACCTCTCGAGAAATCTTCTTGTTAGGTCACACTCCCAGCAGGGCCTCCAGAATGTTAGGTCAGACATGCTGGGAATGTGGGTGTCTGGTGTGCGATCTGGTGCTGTGTAAAAGATGCAAAGAATTGCACAGAAGTTAGATTAGGAAGTGTAGTTTATTTAAAAGCACATTCAAAAAAGAGAGAGAAAAAGAGGAGATTCACTCCCCCAAGGTAACAGAGGAGGTGAAAACCAAGAAACACAGCCTGGCCATAGCTCAAAGAGCACATGGCCACACCAGAGTCTAGTAAGACAGTGTCCACAATGACCTGGCAATGGTGACTGGCTGCTCATGGTTGAGTCCTTTTAACCCTTCCCTTTGATGGGGGAAGCTCATTAAGGTGATTGGGTGGTAGTCTGCTCCACATCATCACGGAGCAGGTAGGCACAGGTACTAATGTCAGGTGATGCACATCAGGCAGATGGGTGAGTTAGTCACATGATTGCTGCCATGGTGGTAGGTTAGATGGGAAGAGACAAGGGAGGGGTTTTTCCTGCAAGAGACCTATCAGACATTTCCAATCCACAAGCTCCTTAGCAAAAAGGTGGTCTTATCATTTCTATGACTTTGCCCAGCTAAGGAGTAATCTTTGACCTTCTGCTTTGACAAGGAAACTGAAAGTTCCTTGAAAGTTTCCTCGAGATTATTATGCTAAACCATGAATTGAAAGGTTGGGCTGTCCTTGTCTTGCATCTGATGGAGATTTATCAAGGGGGTGGGGCAGGCTGCCAGCTAGGCCTGCTGTAAAATATCTGAACACTTCCTAAGTCCTGCCTATTGGAAATGTATCTATTTATGTCTAACCTGTGCTAGCTTCAAAGCGTGTCAGTCTAAGCAAAAATGGCTATGCTGAGGCAAACTGTGAACTAAGTTTATTCTAAGTTTCTTGAGGTCCCTCCTTTTACTTCCCTAAACCCCCAGGGCTGCACTTGGTGTTCCTCGACCTTGACCCCTTAGCACCCGGCCTTACTTCTAAGGTAGCATCAAATGATGCTACCTTAAAAGTTAAAGCATGGGTCTCTCACACACCCATCACGAGCCTGACCCTACGATGTGTTTGCTCATCAGTGAGGGAACTGCAGGATGGAGCAGCTGGGTCCCAGCAACGCACACGGCTCTGGATGGGCACAGAGTCATCAGCGGAAGGAGACTCCCGACTCAGACACAAAACCGAGCAATATGTCCTAGGCACAGGAAAACCACAATCCTTTGGAACTGGCTTTCCCAAGGGCAGTTTACCCTTCTGCCAGCCAAAAGTCACTTGCAACTGGTCGATGTCCTACAGATTGAGAACTAACCTTTCAGTTGTGACATAGCCACACCAAGGAGTGAAGGGGACCCTCAGCCTGGCCCACCAGACAATGCTTTAGAATGACCCCGAAGGCCACACAGTTGTCTTTCTGGGTAATTGTATTTTCTTTACCAGTAGCATGGATACTTTATCACACCTACCTGTTATTTTTTCTGAAATTCCCAGTGAACCCAGAGCATCTAGGGACAGGGGTGAGCTTTGCTCACTCTTGTAGCCTCTGACCCCAGGACCTGGGACAGAGAGAGCCTTGGGTTATTACTGTTGGATTAATTAAAAGACTTTTCTCTCTGATCACTGAGGTCCCTCTTCCAAGGAGCTTAGCAGTTTCCCACAGACCCAGGTGGTGAGTGAGGTGAGTTCTGGGCAGCACCTCCAGCCCCAGCCGAGTGTCCACTGTGACCCCTGGGCCCTCTCCTGTTTCTCCTCTTTGTCATGCTGCACAGGAACTGACTGTCACCTGTAGGGTCAGGTAGGAAGTCAGGAAGAGAGAAACATTCCCCCTGCACTATGTCTCCACAGGAGACCAGGTTCTGCCGTCACGGCCCGCCTGTCCCCAGTCCCAGGCGAAGAGACACCACCCTCCCCAGCAGGAGCACATGGGATCCTTCTACCCCCAACTCTGCTTGTCAAGGATTCCCCAAGGGGCTCCTGCATTGTGGCCCCTCATTTTAATTGGCCTAGGGGGACCTAGCTCCTCTCCCAGATAATGAGGTGTGTCATTTACAGCAAGACCGATGCATGCCCTTAAAGTCATGTCACCCAGCTGGGACGCACAGCCCTGGTGTGACTTGTTTTTTTTTTGTTTTTTTTTTTTTTTGAGTTGGAGTCTCACTCTGTCACCCAGACTGGAGTGAAGTGGCCGCTCCCGGCCGCTGCAGCCTCGCCTGCTGGGCTCCAGCGATCCTTCCGCCTCAGCCTTCCAAGTAGCCGGAATTACAGGCGCATGCTACCACGCCCAGCTGATTTTTTGATTTATTGTAGAGATGAGGTCTCGCTGCCCAGGCGGGTCTCGAACGCGCGGGCTCAGGCAATCCACTCACCTCAGCCTCCCAAAGGCGCGGGATTACAGGCTGAGCCACCGAGCCCGGCTGTGACTTGTTTTTATCCACACAGGAGGTGGATACAGCAGAAGCAACAGGGACAGTGCTCTCCAATCATCTTCATGCTGTGTGGGGTCTGGAAGGGTCTGGAGGAAACAGAATTGAAATAGTGGGGGTGACAGTGACACTGTCACTTTGTTGATGCCACGGTCAGTCTGTGGGAATCTGGAAAGACTTTGGAAAACCAAGGATTTGTCTGGGTTCAGATACAGTTGCAGGGAAGGTTTCAGATTCTTGGGTAAGCACTGGGCCCCCACCGTCCTGGGGCCCTGGTCAGATTGATACGGAGACCCGCTTTTGTCTGTCCATGTTACCAGAGCCCCTAGAGAAGGGCATGGTGAGGGATCAAGCAGCTCACACATACCCACATTCCAGGGATCTAACAATAGGTGTGATTCCCTCATCTCCTAGACACTCCCAGTAAATGACTTCCAAGAACCCTTAACTTCCCTTCAGACTGTACACAATTAACAGAAAAATAAACGCCCATTTACTGCCTTTACTTAGTAATCATAAGTTTGAATAATATAGCATCAAGGCAATCATAAGTCTTGTGATTTCTATAACTTTTGCATATAACAACATGTACCAATGTATGATGTCTTAGGCCCTGCTAACTCCCTTTACAGGCTTGATTAACACTTCTGCTGGATGTTACTGATAAAAAACTGTGAGATACCTCTGGCAACTGGCACCAGGAGATGTGAAGCATAATATGTCATTATTGACAAAATGCGGCTGTAACTTAGGTTCTATACAATGCACTACTGGTCACGTAGTCCATGCATCGGTACCAACAACACTGAACTTATAAAAGCAGACTGTGAAAATTGAAGGGTGAGCCTCGAATCTGGCTCTGCTCCCTGGATTTGAATTCAGAAGTAAACTTCTTTCTACCAGTCTTTCTGCTTCTCGATTTATTGGCATCAAGGGTTAGCAGCCGAGCGTTTACTTGGACCACAACAGGGTGTGGATGGGACAGTGTGAGAGGACGGATGGATGGCGGAGAAAGCCAGAGGACTCAGATCCCCCGAGGCAGGTGGAAGAGTTCATGGTCCACCCTCAGAGCTGCCAGGGTCTTATTTCCAGGCCTTCTCCCTGCCTAGGAGCCTCTGTTGCTCCAAGTGCTCCCTCAAATTCTGCCCCTCAGCGACAAACCCTGGTGTCATCCATGTTCCCTTTTATTGGGAACTTGAAAGAGTGTATTTCCTCTCTTATATTAAGCATTCACACTTAAACTTTTGCTCCCTGAAAAAGGAAAAAAATAGAGTGGCCAAATAATTCATCAACCTCCCGAGAACATTTTGGTGTACTCTTAAAAATTACTCCAGAACAACAGGAGTGAATCAGCCCTGCTTCGGAAGGGTCCTGGGCAAACCGGACTCAAGTCACCCAGAAATGACAGGCCATGTCTCTTGTCTAAGGAACTGCAGGCCTCACTGAATGGGTCGAAAGAGGCCTTTCATTTCCTCCAAGGGGGAGCGTGGATTGGGGTGGAGAGTGCAGAGATGAACCGGTCAGGCTGCCTCCAGCCACATCACCAGTAGCTGACGTAACAAGCTTAAATGAAAGGAATTTCTTTTTCTCACACAACAGTGGTCCAGGGGGAGGAAGATGCATGGCTCAACCACACCAGGGCTTCTCTGGTATGTTCATGGCGCTCTCCCTCATGACTACAAGATGGCTGCCAAGGTCCCAGATATCATATCTTGACAAAAGCACATTCAGAGTGCCAGGAAGAGGAGACGTGACTTTTTCTCTTATCTATTTCTTTTATCACACAGAATATATCTTGCCCAGAAGCCTCCCAGCAGAGTCTTCCACTGGTTTAATTGGCCAGTATTGGGTCACATGACTATTGCTACAGCTACAAGGGAGGGTGTGGGGGAAAACCTGCCTTTTCTGCCTCTCTGGGCCGTGAACTCTGCTGGCCTGAGAGAGGCTGAGAAGATGGCTGTGCGGTGGGCAACCAGCAGCATCCACCACATGCAGCCTTCTCTGACCCTGAACTAAATCCAGTTAGTCTTGCCTGGGATTCAGTCCTAAACTGGGCTCCCAGAGAGAGAATGTGTAAATTGACTTATAGTGACACCTGAGAAGTCATTGCAAGTCCCCTCACCTGTCCCCACTGGCTGCCAGGACTGTTCAAAGATGCTTTGTCTTCACTTCTGATTGATTTTCTGCTGCCCTTGGCTTCTAAGAATTTCACTGGAGTTGTTGTCCTGCACTTGACAGGAGGTCAGCAGTCCCTAAGTGGGGACTTGAATGTGTTCAGGGGGTAGTAAGTGCTGCTTAACAGAAAGCCTCGGGCCTCCAAAGGGTAGACAGAACCTTGAAAGTCTGATCAGGAATTTACTATTGTTGTTAGAGCTAGGGTCTTGCTTGTTGCCCAGGCTGGTCTCAAACTCCTGGCCTTAAGTGACCCTCCCGCCTTGGTCTACCAAAGTGCTAGGATTACAGACATGAGCCACCATGCCCAGCCTGACCAGGAATTTAAACATGACCAGATGTAAAACATCTTTTAGTAGCCAACCATTTCTTCAAATAAAGTCCAATTCACAATACAAGCCATCCTGAGAAAATGTTGGCTGGATCAGGAGATGAGATCCCAGGCTTGTGACTGTCACTCTCCCCAGAGAGGGGAGTGGTCATTGTTCTCAGAGAGCTGACACTGAGCAGAGTTGGAGTTAAACTCAATTCATCTTCTAACTACTGTTATCCCTATTTAACCATGAGGAAACTGAGGTTTAGCAAATTTCAGTATCTTGCTCAAGGTAACTCAGTTTCCCAACTCCTTGCTCAAGGTGAATAAAGGGCATGAAGCTGTCCCTATGAACTTTATAAAATTAATCAGGGAATAAGGGAGGAGGTGAAACAAAAATAAACCAAGCTTGCGGCACTCCCAGCACTAACCATGAGCTCCGCTGGCTCTCCAACCTGTGCCCCTCATTATCTGGTGCCTACTGTTCTGGCCTCTCGCAGACCCTGGGTTACATCTCCCTTCACTGCTCACTAGTCAGCAGTTTCGACATTATGGAACACTGCATTTTCCTTTTGGGATCTTCTCAGGTCCCACGTGCTGGGAAACCCCTGATGCTAGCTGGTCCAAGGGACTCTGTGAGGAGCCAACTCATCAAAAAATGCAATTTCTACATCCTGATGACTTCCTCCCTCTACTCTCAATCAACCAGTAATCCCAACTTTCCAACCCCTCAACCTCCACATCTTAAAACCCCAGCCCAAAACTTTTCAGGGAGCTAGACTGGCGCTCTCCTCCTGTCTCCTCACGTGACTGTCCTGTGATCCCTAAACTCTTTCTGTGCTGCAAACCCTGCTGTCCCAGAGCCTTAATTGGTTACTGCAGAGGAGGAGTACAAGCCTCCTCTGTGACCAGCAGGGTAAGGTCCAGCAAATTGTTGGTGAATTGATTAGCACATTTGCTATGAGGAATGATTATGAATGTTTCTACTCTCGACTCCCTATAGATCCTGTGCGACCTCTCTTTCTTTCTTTTTTTT
>NW_007258440.1:70455-77367 GCF_000164805.1 Carlito syrichta | reverse complement strand
CACCTCAGCCTCCCAAAGGCGCGGGATTACAGGCTGAGCCACCGAGCCTGGCTGACCTCTCTTTCTTTCATACACATTTCCCGCTGTCACTATGCATCAGTGACAAAAGCCTTATTTCCTTTTCCTGACTGGTTCAAACTCTGTCCTGCCAATAGCCCTTTGCAATGGTTGTTTCCTCGGCCTAGAACACCCTTTACCCAACCCTGTTCTTTCTTCAAGCCTTAACTCATTAAACCTTTACTAGCCACGCTGAAGCACTGCCTTGTTTTCTACAGCAGTGCCCTGATTGCTTCTTTCATGAGGGCTATCACTGATATGATTGTCATCGACTTCTCTTCTTCTTCCTCATCACCATCTTCTGCTTTTCTCACAGTTCAGTATCTGCTGAGGGCCACTTTCTGCTTCCAAGATGGCACTCTGTTGCCTGGGCTGGAGTGTGGTGGTGCGAACATCACTCACTGCAGCCTCAAATGCCTGGTCTCAAGGGGCCCTTCCACCTCAGCCTCCCAAAGTGCTGGGATCACAGGTGCAAGCCACTATACCTGGACATACTGTCTTCTTCTTTGCTTGTTCATCTGTCACCTCCAAACCCTGACAAAGCCTCTCTGAGGTCAGAGACTTTATTTCTGCTTTGTCCCCTTTGGATAGGATAATGCCCAACCCACAATAGGTGCTCAATAAACTTGCTGAATGCTTAGCTGGTTTTAAAAACTGAGACCCAAATCCAAGTCTGAGTAGCCCAAAAAGGCGGTGGCTATAACCACTGGGCTAGAAGATCCTTGGAACACAAATTAGAAAGCAGCGATAAAATCTAATGCTTTCACTTTAAACATATGAAAATAAACTCAAGAGGTTTCTTTCCCCTAAAGTTATAAAGTGAATTAGTAGCAGAGTTTTTAAAATGAACACTGGAATTGGAGACTGTAGACTACACTCACAGGTCAGATAGCTTTTGAGAAGCCAGTTAAGCTATCTAACCTCAGTTTCCTCAGTTGTAAAATATCAATAAGAAAGCCTGCCTTACTGAGTAATTTTGAATTTTGCATGAAATCAGGCAGGCAAGAGAGGCTGGCACAGTAGTGCCTGCTCATGGCAGGCAGTAGGGGAAGACAGTATCCCTTGGCTCCGGGGCTCTGATAGGGGCAGATTCTCTTCACAACAGGAAGCATCATTCTCACCAGACCAGTTCTGCAAGGTCATGTTTTTGCAGGCTCAGTTTCTCACATCAGGACCACAGGAGATACAAGCAATAGATGAGCAGCATCCCAACTTCATCTGTGAGGTGGCAGGCAAAGTTGTCTCCCTTACAGAGAGGTGGCAACAGCCTCTGGAGAGCTAACCAGCCTGCCAAGGGTTAACAAGCAGGTTGGGAAAGAGCCTGGCTGACCTGGAACCTGGACCCAGGCTACTGGAGCTTGATGGGCTTCCGGCATCTTGAGAAGCTCTTGAAGGATGGTACCAGGGCCCCTGAGACTGTCAACCAAAAGAGGGCAAGGTAGGTGTGGCAGTCCAGGCCAGGGTGCCTAGTCCTGCGCTGGGGTACATGCCTCCCCCAACCAAGATGCCTGGATCCAGCTTCATGTCTGGTATCTGCACCTGGATGTCTAAGGTCCCCACATGCCAAATGTCCCATCCTTCTGATGGTTCATGCCCGTGTCCGCCCCACCCCACCCTCTCCCTCTAGACAGGCCCTTCCAGTCTCATCTGATCAGCTGGGGGGGCATACTCCCCTCCCCCGCACACTTCTCATTCTCTTTCTCCTTCTAAGCTATTCTCTTCACAGACAGGGTTCTCTTCACAGACAGGGTAGTTGACAGGGTTTTGTTGTTTTTGTTGTTGTTGTTTGTTTGTTTTTGATTTGGGGTCTCATTCTGTTGCCCAGGCTGGATCATGGCTCACCACAGCCTCAATCTCCTGGGCTCAGGTAATCCTCCTACCTCAGTTTCCCAAGTAGCTGGGAATGCAGGTGCATGCCACCACTCTGGGTAATTTATTTTATTTTATTTTTGTAGAGGCAAATTCTCGCTATGTTGGCTAGGCTGATACTCCTGGGCTCAAGCAATTCTCCTGCCTCAGACTCCCAAAGTAGTGCGATTACTGATGTGAGCCACCATGCCTGGCCAGATAGGAGCTTTTAAAGCATTTACTTAGTCCTCTGTTCAAAACCCTATTGAAGTCTCCCTTCTCAGTTAGAGGAAAAACTAAAGTTTTGCAACAGCCCCCCTGGGCTTCCATAAGCTGGTTTTTTACTCTCGGTCCTGAGCCTGTCCTCAGACCCT
The DNA here is from genome assembly GCF_000164805.1 of Carlito syrichta. Classification (NCBI taxonomy): domain Eukaryota; kingdom Metazoa; phylum Chordata; class Mammalia; order Primates; family Tarsiidae; genus Carlito; species Carlito syrichta. The sequence goes on along the minus strand of NW_007258440.1, from coordinate 75,088 downwards.
GCCTCTCCTGTGGTGGTCTCACAGGGCTTCCTGTCATTCTTTGAACACAGCAACATGTTACCACCTGTGGAATGCTCAGTGTTTTTCCCGCCCAGGCCACCATTCTCCTCACTGTCTACATGATCTGCACCTTTGCTTCTTCCATGCTTGTGAAATGTTACCGAGTCCGTGATCACTGACCAGCCCCTTCCCCTCTTCCTTCTCATTCTCCAGAGCCCTTAGCATCCTCCCCCCCACCTCCTTTTTTTTGAGTCAGGGTCTTGCTCTGTCACCCAGGCTGGTGTGCAGGGTGCAATCATAGCTCGCTCATAACTCACTACAGTCTTGAACTCCTGGGTTCAAGCCATCCTTCCACCTCAGCCTCCCAAGTAGTTAGACTACAGGCACATACCACCAAACCCAGCTAAATTTTAAAAATATTTTTGTAGAGATGGAGTCTTGCTATATTGCCCAGTCTGATCTTGAACTCCTGACCTCAAGCAATCCTCCCGCCTTGGCCTCCCAAAGTGCTAGGATGACAAACATGAGCTCTTGCACCTGGTTGCTATCCTTTCTTTAAAAAAAAAATTTGCCATTCTGTTTATTTGCTCATTGTGTGTATCCCTCTGTATTCGTTGGTACAATTACCACAACAGAGTACCATGTTCCAGGTGACTTAAACAACATTCATTGCCCAGCAGTCTGGAGGCTGGAAGTCTAAAACCAAAGTGTCAGTAGGGCTGGTTCCTCAGGAGGGCTGTGAGGGAGGGATCTGCTCCACTTCTCTCCTTGGCTTGGCCACGCCCCTCTTCTTTCTGTGTCTCTTCATAGCACCATTTCTGTGTGTGTCTTTGCATCCAAATTCCCCTTGTTCATAAGAATACCACTGATAGAGAGTTAGAGCTCACTCTAAGGAACTCATTTTTACTCAACTACCTCTGTAAAGAGCCTTCCTCCAAATATGGTCACCTTCTAAGGTACTAGGGGTTAGGATTTCGACATGTACGTTTTGGAAGGACACAATTCTTTTCCGACATCCTTCCAGATCAAGAATGTCATCATTGGGTACAAAGAAGGCACTCCTTTATCTTTATGGCATGAATCAAGGTACAAATAGTCATCATGCTTATTCTCATCATCATTATTATCAACTGGAAATCACTACCTGGCATTTCTGTGTTTCTGTGGGACACTTAGAATTGATATTAATAATGATATTTTGAAGTTATGTAAAGATTCCAGGATGCCATTTGGCCAACTGGACAAAAAAACTGAAAAACTCCTTGTCATTTTAATGTTCAGTGTATTTTAGTGTATTCTACTAATATAAAATTTGGTCATTCATAATTGGGATTTATATTACTTGCCAAATATCTAGAATGTTTGTTTTTCCTCTATTCTAAAAGAACTGGAGGGTTTAAGCAACATACCAAAACCAGGATTTCAATAAAATGAGAATAAAAGCAGATAAAGCCAGATTAAGCAAAGAAAAACAAACGTGCTCACCACAGCAGTCACCATAATTGCTCTACCTGGGCATAAACTTGTATGAAAAATTTGGGAACAATGCAGCAGCAGATAAAAACAATACCTCAGAGGCAGATTTGTAACAGTTCTTCAGGAGAAGGAAGATGGGGCCTAGAAAGGAATTCAGAGAAATGTCCATATGGACACGCCATGTCTGTAACATCACCTGGCATCCTCCACATGGTTCACCAAGGATTCAGAGGTGCTCAGGCTACTTCTTGCATCTGGCTTCAACAAAGTTAGGCAACAACATAACAACATAACATAGTGCCGGTCGCTTGGAAGTATGTGGTGCAAATACGAAACCTTCCACCTAAGAACCACATGCAGGACACGCAGCGAAGGGTGTAGAAGCCATGTCCTTAAGTTCTCTCCCACAGACCTCAGACCCATTCAGCTTGACTCTTTTCAAGAATGGGCTCTAGAACTATCTGAGGAAGGGAGGAAGGCACCCAGATTTTAATCCCAACTCCACCATGTCTGAGTAGGGATGATTATCATGCCTTCTTTGTAGGCTTGTGATGAGGATGAAATTAAATAATGTGTGGAAGCTGTCATGACAATACCTGGCACATGGTAAGCACTGAGTAGTGTTAGCAGAGATTAGTTATAACTTACTACAACCAGGTCATAGGTGTGTGTGTGTGTGTGTGTGTGTGTGTGTGTGTGTGTGTGAGAGAGAGAGAGAGAGAGAGAGAGAGAGAGAGAGAGAGAAACCACATGGGTGAGTGGAAGTGTTCATGTTCCCTTGTGAAAACCAAGGTACCTGAAAGATTTCTGCTCATGAAGGGGTCATCCATTCACATGTTCACATGAAGGAAGGGTGTGGAAGACTCTGTTCCCAGGCACCAGGATGCCTACTTCCTGGTAGGCAACGGTGCATTAACACTATGATTTCCCAAACGTAGTGTTCTCATTGTGACCACTGGCATGAATTCACTTGATTAAATGGAAAACAGAGACTCAAATTATCCAACTCAAATTACCCCCAAAAATTAGCACGGACAACTTATCTGTGTAGAGTGAAGAACTTGACTGGCCTTTGTTCCTAGTTCCTGGGAAAGAGACTCTAAGTCCTGGGAATTTCCTGTGTAATAGGAGTGCCTTTGTGATTCACAAGCATCTTGGACTATACTTGAGTTTAAAAGATGAGATGGTTGGGTGTCATGGCTCATGCCCGTAATCCCAACACTTTGGGAGGTCAAAGAGGAAGGATGACTTGAGACCAGAAATTCAAAACCAACCTAGGCAACATAGTGAGACCCCCCCCACCCCATCTCTACATAAAAATAAATCACCCAGGCATGGTAGTGCATTCTTGTAGTCTCAACTACTCAGGAGCCTGAGGCAGAAGGACCACTTGAGTCCAGAAATTGGAGGCTATAGCGAGTTATGATTGTGCCACTGCAGTCTAGCCTAGGCAGCAGAGACCTTATCTCAAAAAAGATAAGATAACTCACTCATGATGGGATACAGCCTCCAGAAAGACCAACCATGTGATTAGAAATTTGGAGCTTGAACTTTGAGAGGAGGAGGGGATTGGAGACTGAGTTTAATCACATGGCCAATCATTCAATCAATCAAGCCCGCATAAAGAAACCCCAGGAAAATCTCTGGAAGCCTTCTCGTTGATGAACACACTGATTGCTGCAGGGTGACGTGCCCTGACTCCACAGGAAGAAGACAGGGACGCTCTGCAGTCGGGCTCCTCCTAGCCCTCACCCTGTGCATTTCTTCATTTGGCTGGTCCTGGTTTGTGTCTTTTATAACAAAATGAGAGTCACAAACAGCACTTTCCTGAGTTCTGTGAGTCATTCTAGCAAACTGCCAAGCCTGAAGGCAGTGGGAACCCCAAGGTTCCCAGTCAGTGTCAGAGGCGCAGGTGGGAGCCCTACCCTGTGACTTGCGAAGTCTGTGGCTAGTGTCAGAACTCAATATCAGTACCCCTCTTGATGTCAAATGCCAGCTAAATGCTCTTGGGGTCTCCGGAACTCCTGATCAGTCTGTGGAATACAGACCCGAGAGACAGACTCCCGGGGGTCCTATGCAAAGCTGTCAGCAGTCCTCCTTCCTCAGCCACCACCACCACCAACAACCACCTGCATGTGTTGGCCACACACTTGGGCAGCCTTCCTTCCTGACCCCTCGTAGCAGGTTTCTGTTTACCAGACCTTCCGTTGGGAGGGAATTTGCGAACATTTATGAGACTGAGGGACAGTTTTCAATCAGGTCACAGGCTCAGATGAAGACCACATGTGTGATGACGGGACATTACTAGCATCCTATTTATGGTAACAAACCGCGAAGTGAAAGTTGCTCATGGGAGTGGATGCAGCAGTCATGTCCTTATTTGTTTGTTGCATGTCAACTCATTTGTTCTCTCCTTTTTTCTTCTGGTAATGGACTCCGCCCATCTTCCCTTCCCTGGTCACACACACAGGCCTGCAGCCACCTGTGCATCTACAGTGCTTATTGTAGTTAGGGCAGGTCAATTGCAATCACGAATAAGCCCGAGCGCATAATGGCTCAAACACATGAGAAGTTTATTTTTTACTCACATAAATAGTCCCAGGCTATCAAGGTCAGACTGGAGAGGATGGGACTTTGTTCCCCACAATTGCTCAGTGACCAGCTGTCAGTAGCTCCTTCAACATGGGCTTCCAAGATATCTTTGGACATTAACATCCTGCTGGTGGGAGGGAAACAGGGGGTGGCAGGCCCATCTGTTTGGTGATCTCCGTGGCCAGGAGCCACACATGCCCACTTCATTTCTGCTTCTCTGATAGGAACTAGTCCCATGGCCTCACCCAGATGCACGTGCAGCTGGGAAATGCTGTTCTTATCTGAGCTGCTGCTTCTCAGAAAGACCTCCATTATGTGCAAAAAGTACAGATGGGGGGGCAGGTGGCCAGTAGAGATAGGTTGAAGGGTAGACCCATGTGTGACCCAAACTGGACCACTCAAAGGACATTTGTGATACTGATAACTAAAGGCTGGAAGGAAGAGAGAGCTCCTCTTCCACCTGCAACACTGGGCAGACACAAATCTGGACTTGGAGGCCATGTTCTCAGTCATGAGGTGAAATGTCTACAAAATGAAGCCAGAGAAAGGGAGAGGAGAGGGACAA